>NC_088400.1:22453372-22610872 GCF_034236695.1 Oncorhynchus nerka
AAGACGCATTCAAGCCCAACAGTCTCATTGACTTCTATGCCGCCCTCCCAAACGACACATATCCAAACATCAAAAAACACGCAATGAAAATGTCCACAGTTTTTGGCAGCACGTATATCTGAGAAAACCTTTTCTCGCATGAAACTGCTGAAAACCCCGATGAGATCAAGATTGACAGATGAACATTTGCATCAGTGCTTGAGACTGGCTGTAACTAGAATGGAACCTGATATTCAACTTCTCACCAGCCAGATGCAGGCCCACAGTTCACACTGATGAACATACATAGGTAAGCTCACTTTTCTGACTTGAATGAGTCATTCTGAGCATAAACAAATATAATCATAATAAAATCTACTGGGATAAAATCCATCTTTACAACCATACTGGTAGTGAAATGTATTGTGCTGTGTAGGTGCTGTATCACTTAGTTCAGTTTCTCAACCTGCTTCTTTTGTGGTTTTCACAGGGAAGTTGATGAGAGAGAGCTGCAAACAGCGGTGTCTACAAGCCTACTGGAACCTACAAAAGGATTATAAGGAAGGAACACAAGAACTTTAAGAGACTGCTCATATGTGTCAGAGAGATTCTGCTCTGACAACTGAGCTGAACTTTTATCTGTTAAGATTGTGCATGGCACGACAGAAAGTTAATGTTCCATGGCTTTTTTTTCTATGAAGAACCCAGAGAGAGTTATTTAGTTATTATTTATTTCCTGTTTTTTCTGTGAAGAACTCAGAGAGGGTTATTTAGTTATTATTTATTTCATTAATAGTGTTATTATTTGTTTCCTGACTTTTTTTCTGTAAAGAACCTGGAAAGGGTTATTTGGTTATGTGTGGCTTTCTGGAAAACAATAAATTTTTTAAGCTCCCCTACGATCGTCACACTTTTTCTGTTACAAACTGACACCGGCCCCCCATCAGAGAAGGGAAAAGTTATGTGGCCCTCACAGGAAAAAGTTTGGGGACCCCTGCCTTACATGGTCACCGGGGGGGGGGGGGGGGACACCACTCAGAGGGCTCAGAGAGACGTTGCACAAACTTAACACAAAGGTGTTTAAAATATTCAAGGCTAAATGTGCATCTGCGTGACTGTAAAGTCTCATCTCTCATATCTGCTGTTCGTTGCAACGTCATCTCGCTGAGTCTCAATTTAATACATCTACACAGTACCAGGGACAATCTGGACCATGTGTTCAGCAGCTGTCTGAGGGCCCGGTGGACCAGAGCAGAGTACATTAATACATCTACACAGTACCAGGGCCAATCTGGACCATGTGTTCTACAGTCAGCAGCTGTCTGAGGGCCCGGTGGACCAGAGCAGAGTACAGTAATACATCTACACAGTACCAGGGCCAATCTGGACCATGTGTTCTACAGTCAGCAGCTGTCTGAGACAAACCAGACTGAGGGAATGCCTCTGATGCCTGCACTCTGACACTTACAATACAGATGTATGATATTTTACGTGAGTGAGTCCTTGGCCCTGGAGGTTTTTACACAAATAGCTCCAAGCACTTATTGAACACTTAACCGAGTCACACCACATCATAGCTCACACATAGGCTTAAACACACACACACACACCCACACCCACACCACACACACACACCACACATAACACACACCACACCCACACACACACACACCACATAACACACACACACCACACACCACACCCACACCACATAACACACACATACACCACATAACACACACACACACATAACACACACCACATAACACACACACACACACCACATAACACACACACACACACACCACAAAACAAACACACACTACACATAACACACACAGACACACACACACACCACAGATCCTTGCGACATTCTGAAACATGAGGTGATGGCGGTGGATGAATGGCAATAGGCCTCAGGATCTCATCACGGTATCTCTGAGCATTCAAATTGTCATTGATAAAATGCAATTGTGTTCGTTGTCTGTAGCTTATGCCTGGCCATACCATGACCCCACCATGGTGCCCTCTGTTCACAACGTTGACATCAGCAAACCGCTCGCCCACATGACGCCATACATGTGGTCTGTGGTTTTGTGGCCTGTTGGCCGTACTGCCATATTCAATAAAAACTACATTGGAAGTGGCTTATGGTAGAGAAATGAACATTAAATTATCTTATGGTAGTAACTTATGGTAGTATTAACTGTGTCTCCTATCTCTTTCTGACAGGGGAGGGTTGTGTGTTTTATTGGGCACAGGGGAGGGATGTGTGTTTTTATTGGGCACAGGGGATGGTTTTGTGTTTTTTATTGGGCATAGGGGAGGGCTGTGTGTTTTTATTAGGCACAGGGGAGGGTTGTGTGTTTTATTGGGCACAGGGAGGGTTGTGTGTTTTTATTGGGCACAGGGGATGGTTTGTGTTTTATTGGGCACAGGGGCAGGTAGTGTGTTTTATTGGGCACATGGGAGGGTACTGCGTTTTTATTGGGCAAAGGAGAGGGTACTGCGTTTTTATTGGGCACAGGTGATGGTAGTATGGTTTTTATTGGTTACATGGGAGGGTAGTATGGTTTTTATTGGTCACATGGGAGGGTAGTATGGTTTTTATTGGTCACAGGGGAGGGTAGTATGGTTTTATTGGTCACAGGGGAGGGTAGTATGGTTTTTATTGGTCACAGGGGAGGGTAGTATGGTTTTTATTGGTCACAGGGGAGGGTTGTGTGTTTTATTGGGCACAGGGGAGGGATGTGTGTTTTTATTGGGCACAGGGGATGGTTTTGTGTTTTTTTATTGGGCATAGGGGAGGGCTGTGTGTTTTTATTAGGCACAGGGGAGGGTTGTGTGTTTTTATTAGGCACAGGGGAGGGTTGTGTGTTTTATTGGGCACAGGGGAGGGTTGTGTGTTTTTATTGGGAACAGGGGATGGTTTTGTGTTATTATTGGGCACAGGGGCAGGTAGTGTGTTTTTATTGGGCACAGGGGAGGGTACTGCGTTTTTATTGGGCAAAGGAGAGGGTACTGCGTTTTTATTGGGCACAGGTGATGGTAGTATGGTTTTTATTGGTTACATGGGAGGGTAGTATGGTTTTTATTGGTCATATGGGAGGTTAGTATGGTTTTTATTGGTCACAGGGGAGGGTAGTGTGGTTTTATTGGTCACAAGGGAGGGTAGTATGGTTTTTATTGGTCACAGGGGAGGGTAGTGTGTTTTTATTGGTCATAGGGGAGGGTAGTATAGTTTTTATTGTCACAGCGGAGGGTAGTATAGTTTTTATTGGTCACAGGGGAGGGTAGTATTGTTTTATTGGTCACAGGGGAGGGTAGTGTGTTTTTATTGGTCATAGGGAGGGTAGTATAGTTTTTATTGGTCACAAGGGAGGGTAGTATGGTTTTTATTTGTCACAGGGGAGGGTAGTATGGTTTTATTGGTCACAGGGAGGGTAGTGTGGTTTTTATTGGTCACAGGGGAGGGTAGTATGGTTTTATTGGTCACAGGGGGAGGGTAGTATGGTTTTTATTGGTCACAGGGGAGGGTAGTATGGTTTTTATTGGTCACAGGGGAGGGTAGTATGGTTTTTATTGGTCACAGGGAGGGTAGTATGGTTTTATTGGTCACAGGGGATGGTTTTGTGTTTTTATTGGGCACAGGGGCAGGTAGTGTGTGTTTATTGGGCACAGGGGAGGGTAGTATGGTTTTATTGGTCACAGGGGAGGGTAGTATGGTTTTATTGGTCATATGGGAGGTTAGTATGGTTTTTATTGGGGAGGAGGGTAGTGTGGTTTTATTGGTCACAAGGGAGGGTAGTATGGTTTTATTTGTCACAGGGGAGGGTTGTGTGTTTTATTGGGCACAGGGGAGGGATGTGTGTTTTTATTGGGCACAGGGGATGGTTTTGTGTTTTTTATTGGGCATAGGGGAGGGCTGTGTGTTTTTATTAGGCACAGGGGAGGGTTGTGTGTTTTATTAGGCACAGGGAGGGTTGTGTGTTTTATTGGGCACAGGGGAGGGTTGTGTGTTTTATTGGGAACAGGGGATGGTTTTGTGTTTTTATTGGGCACAGGGGCAGGTAGTGTGTTTTTATTGGGCACAGGGGAGGGTACTGCGTTTTTATTGGGCAAAGGAGAGGGTACTGCGTTTTTATTGGGCACAGGTGATGGTAGTATGGTTTTTATTGGTTACATGGGAGGGTAGTATGGTTTTTATTGGTCATATGGGAGGTTAGTATGGTTTTTATTGGTCACATGGGAGGGTAGTGTGGTTTTATTGGTCACAAGGGAGGGTAGTATGGTTTTTATTGGTCACAGGGGAGGGTAGTGTGTTTTTATTGGTCATAGGGGAGGGTAGTATAGTTTTTATTGTCACAGCGGAGGGTAGTATAGTTTTTATTGGTCACAGGGGAGGGTAGTATGGTTTTATTGGTCACAGGGGAGGGTAGTGTGTTTTTATTGGTCATAGGGGAGGGTAGTATAGTTTTTATTGGTCACAAGGGAGGGTAGTATGGTTTTTATTTGTCACAGGGGAGGGTAGTATGGTTTTTATTGGTCACAGGGGAGGGTAGTGTGGTTTTTATTGGTCACAGGGGAGGGTAGTATGGTTTTATTGGTCACAGGGGAGGGTAGTATGGTTTTATTGGTCACAGGGGGAGGGTAGTATGGTTTTATTGGTCACAGGGGAGGGTAGTATGGTTTTTATTGGTCACAGGGGAGGGTAGTATGGTTTTTATTGGTCACAGGGGATGGTTTTGTGTTTTTTATTGGGCACAGGGGCAGGTAGTATGGTTTTATTGGGCACAGGGGAGGGTAGTATGGTTTTATTGGTCACAGGGGAGGGTAGTATGGTTTTTATTGGTCATATGGGAGGTTAGTATGGTTTTTATTGGTCACAGGGGAGGGTAGTGTGGTTTTATTGGTCACAAGGGAGGGTAGTATGGTTTTTATTTGTCACAGGGGAGGGTTGTGTGTTTTATTGGGCACAGGGGAGGGTTGTGTGTTTTATTGGGCACAGGGGATGGTTTGTGTTTTTATTGGGCACAGGGGCAGGTAGTGTGTTTTATTGGGCACAGGGAGGGTAGTATGGTTTTATTGGTCACAGGGGAGGGTAGTATGGTTTTATTGGTCATATGGGAGGTTAGTATGGTTTTTATTGGTCACAGGGGAGGGTAGTGTGGTTTTTATTGTCACAGGGGAGGGTAGTATGGTTTTTATTGGTCACAGGGGAGGGTAGTATGGTTTTTATTGGTCACAGGGGATGGTTTTGTGTTTTTTTATTGGGCACAGGGGCAGGTAGTGTGTGTTTATTGGGCACAGGGGAGGGTAGTATGGTTTATTGGTCACAGGGGAGGGTAGTATGGTTTTATTGGTCATATGGGAGGTTAGTATGGTTTTTATTGGTCACAGGGAGGGTAGTATGGTTTTTATTGGTCACAGGGGAGGGTAGTATGGTTTTATTGGTCACAGGGGAGGGTAGTATGGTTTTTATTGGTCATATGGGAGGGTAGTATGGTTTTATTGGTCACAGGGAAGGGTATTATGGTTTTATTGGTCACAGGGGAGGGTAGTATGGTTTTATTGGTCACAAGGGAGGGTAGTATGGTTTTTATTGGTCACAGGGGAGGGTAGTATGGTTTTATTGGTCACAGGGGAGGGTAGTATGGTTTTTATTGGTCACAGGGGAGGGTAGTATGGTTTTTATTGGTCACAGGGGAGGGTAGTATGGTTTTTATTGGTCACAGGGGAGGGTAGTATGGTTTTATTGGTCACAGGGGAGGTTGTGTGTTTTATTGGGCACAGGGAGGGATGTGTGTTTTTATTGGGCACAGGGGATGGTTTTGTGTTTTTTATTGGGCATAGGGAGGGCTGTGTGTTTTTATTAGGCACAGGGGAGGGTTATGTGTTTTTATTGGGCACAGGGAGGGTTGTGTGTTTTATTGGGCACAGGGGAGGGTTGTGTGTTTTTATTGGGCGCAGGGGATGGTTTTGTGTTTTTATTGGGCACAGGGGCAGGTAGTGTGTTTTTATTGGGCACAGGGGAGGGTACTGCGTTTTTATTGGGCAAAGGAGAGGGTACTGCGTTTTTATTGGGCACAGGTGATGGTAGTATGGTTTTTATTGGTTACATGGGAGGGTAGTATGGTTTTTATTGGGTCACATGGGAGGGTAGTATGGTTTTTATTGGTCACAGGGAGGGTAGTATGGTTTTTATTGGTCACAGGGGAGGGTAGTATGGTTTTATTGGTCACAGGGAGGGTAGTATGGTTTTATTGGTCATATGGGATGGTAGTATGGTTTTTATTGGTCACAGGGAAGGGTATTATGGTTTTATTGGTCACAGGGGAGGGTAGTATGGTTTTATTGGTCACAAGGGAGGGTAGTATGGTTTTTATTGGTCACAGGGGAGGGTAGTATGGTTTTTATTGGTCACAAGGGAGGGTAGTATGGTTTTTATTGGTCATAGGGGAGGGTAGTATGGTTTTTATTGTCACAGGGGAGGGTATTGTGGTTTTTATTGGTCACAGGGGAGGGTAGTATGGTTTTTATTGGTCACAGGGGAGGGTAGTATGGTTTTTATTGGTCACAGGGTAGGGTAGTATGGTTTTTATTGGTCACAGGGGAGGGTTGTGTGTTTTATTGGGCACTGGGGAGGGTTGTGTGTTTTTATTGGGCAGAGGGATGGTTTTGTGTTTTTATTGGGCACAGGGGCAGGTAGTGTGTTTTATTGGGCACAGGGAGGGTAGTATGGTTTTTATTGTCACAGGGGAGGGTAGTGTGGTTTTTATTGTCACAGGGGATGGTATTGTGGTTTTATTGGTCACAGGGGAGGGTAGTATGGTTTTTATTGGTCACAGGGGAGGGTAGTATGGTTTTATTGGTCACAGGGGAGGGTAGTATGGTTTTATTGGTCACAGGGGAGGGTAGTATGGTTTTTATTGGTCACAGGGGAGGGTAGTATGGTTTTTATTGGTCACAGGGGAGGGTAGTATGGTTTTTATTGGTCACAGGGGAGGGTTGTGTGTTTTTATTGGGCACAGGGGCAGGTAGTGTGTTTTTATTGGGCACAGGGGAGGGTACTGCGTTTTTATTGGGCAAAGGAGAGGGTACTGCGTTTTTATTGGGCACAGGTGATGGTAGTATGGTTTTTATTGGTTACATGGGAGGGTAGTATGGTTTTTATTGGTCATATGGGAGGTTAGTATGGTTTTTATTGGTCACATGGGAGGGTAGTGTGGTTTTATTGGTCACAAGGGAGGGTAGTATGGTTTTTATTGGTCACAGGGGAGGGTAGTGTGTTTTTATTGGTCATAGGGGAGGGTAGTATAGTTTTTATTGTCACAGCGGAGGGTAGTATAGTTTTTATTGGTCACAGGGGAGGGTAGTATGGTTTTATTGGTCACAGGGGAGGGTAGTGTGTTTTTATTGGTCATAGGGGAGGGTAGTATAGTTTTTATTGGTCACAAGGGAGGGTAGTATGGTTTTTATTTGTCACAGGGGAGGGTAGTATGGTTTTTATTGGTCACAGGGGAGGGTAGTGTGGTTTTTATTGGTCACAGGGGAGGGTAGTATGGTTTTATTGGTCACAGGGGAGGGTAGTATGGTTTTTATTGGTCACAGGGGAGGGTAGTATGGTTTTTATTGGTCACAGGGGAGGGTAGTATGGTTTTTATTGGTCACAGGGGAGGGTAGTATGGTTTTTATTGGTCACAGGGGATGGTTTTGTGTTTTTTATTGGGCACAGGGGCAGGTAGTATGGTTTTATTGGGCACAGGGGAGGGTAGTATGGTTTTATTGGTCACAGGGGAGGGTAGTATGGTTTTATTGGTCATATGGGAGGTTAGTATGGTTTTATTGGTCACAGGGAGGGTAGTGTGGTTTTATTGGTCACAAGGGAGGGTAGTATGGTTTTATTTGTCACAGGGGAGGGTTGTGTGTTTTATTGGGCACAGGGAGGGTTGTGTGTTTTATTGGGCACAGGGGATGGTTTTGTGTTTTTTATTGGGCACAGGGGCAGGTAGTGTGTGTTTTTATTGGGCACAGGGGAGGGTAGTATGGTTTTATTGGTCACAGGGGAGGGTAGTATGGTTTTTATTGGTCATATGGGAGGTTAGTATGGTTTTATTGGTCACAGGGGAGGGTAGTGTGGTTTTTATTGTCACAGGGGAGGGTAGTATGGTTTTTATTGGTCACAGGGGAGGGTAGTATGGTTTTTATTGGTCACAGGGGATGGTTTTGTGTTTTTTTATTGGGCACAGGGGCAGGTAGTGTGTGTTTATTGGGCACAGGGGAGGGTAGTATGGTTTTATTGGTCACAGGGGAGGGTAGTATGGTTTTTATTGGTCATATGGGAGGTTAGTATGGTTTTTATTGGTCACAGGGAGGGTAGTATGGTTTTTATTGGTCACAGGGGAGGGTAGTATGGTTTTATTGGTCACAGGGGAGGGTAGTATGGTTTTTATTGGTCATATGGGAGGGTAGTATGGTTTTTATTGGTCACAGGGAAGGGTATTATGGTTTTATTGGTCACAGGGGAGGGTAGTATGGTTTTATTGGTCACAAGGGAGGGTAGTATGGTTTTTATTGGTCACAGGGAGGGTAGTATGGTTTTTATTGGTCACAGGGGAGGGTAGTATGGTTTTTATTGGTCACAGGGGAGGGTAGTATGGTTTTTATTGGTCACAGGGGAGGGTAGTATGGTTTTATTGGTCACAGGGGAGGGTAGTATGGTTTTTATTGGTCACAGGGAGGGTTGTGTGTTTTATTGGGCACAGGGGGGAGGGATGTGTGTTTTTATTGGGCACAGGGGATGGTTTTGTGTTTTTATTGGGCATAGGGAGGGCTGTGTGTTTTTATTAGGCACAGGGGAGGGTTATGTGTTTTTATTGGGCACAGGGGAGGGTTGTGTGTTTTATTGGGCACAGGGGAGGGTTGTGTGTTTTTATTGGGCGCAGGGGATGGTTTTGTGTTTTTTATTGGGCACAGGGGCAGGTAGTGTGTTTTTATTGGGCACAGGGGAGGGTACTGCGTTTTTATTGGGCAAAGGAGAGGGTACTGCGTTTTTATTGGGCACAGGTGATGGTAGTATGGTTTTTATTGGTTACATGGGAGGGTAGTATGGTTTTTATTGGGTCACATGGGAGGGTAGTATGGTTTTTATTGGTCACAGGGAGGGTAGTATGGTTTTTATTGGTCACAGGGGAGGGTAGTATGGTTTTATTGGTCACAGGGGAGGGTAGTATGGTTTTTATTGGTCATATGGGATGGTAGTATGGTTTTTATTGGTCACAGGGAAGGGTATTATGGTTTTATTGGTCACAGGGGAGGGTAGTATGGTTTTATTGGTCACAAGGGAGGGTAGTATGGTTTTTATTGGTCACAGGGGAGGGTAGTATGGTTTTATTGGTCACAAGGGAGGGTAGTATGGTTTTATTGGTCATAGGGAGGGTAGTATGGTTTTTATTGTCACAGGGGAGGGTATTGTGGTTTTATTGGTCACAGGGGAGGGTAGTATGGTTTTTATTGGTCACAGGGGAGGGTAGTATGGTTTTATTGGTCACAGGGTAGGGTAGTATGGTTTTATTGGTCACAGGGGAGGGTTGTGTGTTTTATTGGGCACAGGGGAGGGTTGTGTGTTTTTATTGGGCAGAGGGATGGTTTGTGTTTTTATTGGGCACAGGGGCAGGTAGTGTGTTTTTATTGGGCACAGGGGAGGGTAGTATGGTTTTATTGTCACAGGGGAGGGTAGTGTGGTTTTTATTGTCACAGGGGATGGTATTGTGGTTTTTATTGGTCACAGGGGAGGGTAGTATGGTTTCTATTGGTCACAGGGGAGGGTAGTATGGTTTATTGGTCACAGGGGAGGGTAGTATGGTTTTTATTGGTCACAGGAGGGTAGTATGGTTTTTATTGGTCACAGGGGAGGGTAGTATGGTTTTTATTGGTCACAGGGGAGGGTAGTATGGTTTTTATTGGTCACAGGGGAGGGTTGTGTGTTTTTATTGGGCACAGGGGCAGGTAGTGTGTTTTTATTGGGCACAGGGGAGGGTACTGCGTTTTTATTGGGCAAAGGAGAGGGTACTGCGTTTTATTGGGCACAGGTGATGGTAGTATGGTTTTATTGGTTACATGGGAGGGTAGTATGGTTTTATTGGGTCACATGGGAGGGTAGTATGGTTTTATTGGTCACAGGGAGGGTAGTATGGTTTTTATTGGTCACAGGGGAGGGTAGTATGGTTTTATTGGTCACAGGGAGGGTAGTATGGTTTTATTGGTCATATGGGAGGGTAGTATGGTTTTATTGGTCGCAGGGGAAGGGTATTATGGTTTTATTGGTCACAGGGAGGGTAGTATGGTTTTATTGGTCACAAGGGAGGGTAGTATGGTTTTATTGGTCACAGGGGAGGGTAGTGTGTTTTTATTGGTCATAGGGGAGGGTAGTATGGTTTTTATTGTCACAGGGGAGGGTAGTATAGTTTTATTGGTCACAGGGAGGGTAGTATGGTTTTATTGGTCACAGGGGAGGGTAGTATGGTTTTATTGGTCACAAGGGAGGGTAGTATGGTTTTATTTGTCACAGGGGAGGGTAGTGTTGGTCATAGGGGATGGATGGTAGTATGGTTTTTATTGGTCACAGGGGAAGGGTATTATGGTTTTATTGGTCACAGGGAGGGTAGTATGGTTTTATTGGTCACAAGGGAGGGTAGTATGGTTTTTATTGGTCACAGGGGAGGGTAGTATGGTTTTTATTGGTCACAAGGGAGGGTAGTATGGTTTTTATTTGTCACAGGGGAGGGTAGTGTGTTTTTATTGGTCATAGGGGAGGGTAGTATGGTTTTTATTGTCACAGGGGAGGGTAGTGTGGTTTTTATTGTCACAGGGGAGGGTATTGTGGTTTTTATTGGTCACAGGGGAGGGTAGTATGGTTTTTATTGGTCACAGGGAGGGTAGTATGGTTTTATTGGTCACAGGGTAGGGTAGTATGGTTTTTATTGGTCACAGGGAGGGTTGTGTGTTTTATTGGGCACAGGGGAGGGTTGTGTGTTTTTATTGGGCAGAGGGGATGGTTTGTGTTTTTATTGGGCACGGGGCAGGTAGTGTGTTTTTATTGGGCACAGGGGAGGGTAGTATGGTTTTATTGTCACAGGGGAGGGTAGTGGTTTTATTGTCACAGGGGATGGTATTGTGGTTTTATTGGTCACAGGGGAGGGTAGTGTGTTTTTGGTCATAGGGGGAGGGTATTATGGTTTTTATTGGTCACAGGGGAGGGTAGTATGGTTTTATTGGTCACAGGGGAGGGTAGTATGGTTTTATTGGTCACAGGGGAGGGTTGTGTGTTTTATTGGGCACAGGGGAGGGATGTGTGTTTTTATTGGGCACAGGGGATGGTTTGTGTTTTTTTATTGGGCATAGGGAGGGCTGTGTGTTTTTATTGGTCATAGGGGAGGGTAGTATGGTTTTTATTGTCACAGGGGGAGGGTAGTGTGGTTTTATTGTCACAGGGGAGGGTATTGTGGTTTATTGGTCACAGGGAGGGTAGTATGGTTTTATTGGTCACAGGGAGGGTAGTATGGTTTTTATTGGTCACAGGGTAGGGTAGTATGGTTTTTATTGGTCACAGGGGAGGGTTGTGTGTTTTATTGGGCACAGGGGAGGGTTGTGTGTTTTTATTGGTCATAGGGGAGGGTAGTATGGTTTTTATTGTCACAGGGAGGGTAGTGTGGTTTTTATTGTCACAGGGGAGGGTATTGTGGTTTTATTGGTCACTGGGGGAGGGTAGTATGGTTTTTATTGGTCACAGGGGAGGGTAGTATGGTTTTATTGGTCACAGGGTAGGGTAGTATGGTTTTTATTGGTCACAGGGAGGGTTGTGTGTTTTATTGGGCACAGGGGAGGGTTGTGTGTTTTTATTGGGCAGAGGGGATGGTTTTGTGTTTTTATTGGGCACAGGGGCAGGTAGTGTGTTTTATTGGGCACAGGGAGGGGTAGTATGGTTTTTATTGTCACAGGGGAGGGTAGTGTGGTTTTTATTGTCACAGGGGATGGTATTGTGGTTTTATTGGTCACAGGGAGGGTAGTATGGTTTCTATTGGTCACAGGGGAGGGTAGTATGGTTTTATTGGTCACAGGGGAGGGTAGTATGGTTTTTATTGGTCACAGGGGAGGTAGTATGGTTTTTATTGGTCACAGGGGAGGGTAGTATGGTTTTATTGGTCACAGGGAGGGTAGTATGGTTTTTATTGGTCACAGGAGGGTTGTGTGTTTTTATTGGGCACAGGGGCAGGTAGTGTGTTTTATTGGGCACAGGGGAGGTACTGCGTTTTTATTGGGCAAGGAGAGGGTACTGCGTTTTATTGGGCACAGGTGATGGTAGTATGGTTTTATTGGTTACATGGGAGGGTAGTATGGTTTTTATTGGGTCACATGGGAGGGTAGTATGGTTTTTATTGGTCACAGGGAGGGTAGTATGGTTTTTATTGGTCACAGGGGAGGGTAGTATGGTTTTATTGGTCACAGGGGAGGGTAGTATGGTTTTTATTGGTCATATGGGGAGGGTAGTATGGTTTTTATTGGTCGCAGGGAAGGGTATTATGGTTTTATTGGTCACAGGGAGGGTAGTATGGTTTTATTGGTCACAAGGGAGGGTAGTATGGTTTTATTGGTCACAGGGGAGGGTAGTGTGTTTTATTGGTCAGGGGAGGGTAGTATGGTTTTTATTGTCACAGGGGAGGGTAGTATAGTTTTTATTGGTCACAGGGGAGGGTAGTATGGTTTTTATTGGTCACAGGGGAGGGTAGTATGGTTTTATTGGTCACAAGGGAGGGTAGTATGGTTTTATTTGTCACAGGGGAGGGTAGTGTGTTTTTATTGGTCATAGGGGATGGTAGTATGGTTTTATTGGTCACAGGAAGGGTATTATGGTTTTATTGGTCACAGGGGAGGGTAGTATGGTTTTATTGGTCACAAGGGAGGGTAGTATGGTTTTTATTGGTCACAGGGAGGGTAGTATGGTTTTTATTGGTCACAAGGGAGGGTAGTATGGTTTTTATTTGTCACAGGGGAGGGTAGTGTGTTTTATTGGTCATAGGGGAGGGTAGTATGGTTTTTATTGTCACAGGGGAGGGTAGTGTGGTTTTTATTGTCACAGGGGAGGGTATTGTGGTTTTATTGGTCACAGGGAGGGTAGTATGGTTTTTATTGGTCACAGGGGAGGGTAGTATGGTTTTATTGGTCACAGGGTAGGGTAGTATGGTTTTTATTGGTCACAGGGGAGGGTTGTGTGTTTTATTGGGCACAGGGGAGGGTTGTGTGTTTTTATTGGGCAGAGGGGATGGTTTTGTGTTTTTATTGGGCACGGGGCAGGTAGTGTGTTTTTATTGGGCACAGGGAGGGTAGTATGGTTTTTATTGTCACAGGGGAGGGTAGTGTGGTTTTTATTGTCACAGGGGATGGTATTGTGGTTTTTATTGGTCACAGGGGAGGGTAGTGTGTTTTTATTGGTCATAGGGGAGGGTATTATGGTTTTTATTGGTCACAGGGGAGGGTAGTATGGTTTTTATTGGTCACAGGGGAGGGTAGTATGGTTTTATTGGTCACAGGGGAGGGTTGTGTGTTTTATTGGGCACTGGGGAGGGATGTGTGTTTTATTGGGCACAGGGGATGGTTTTGTGTTTTTTTTTATTGGGCATAGGGGAGGGCTGTGTGTTTTTATTAGGCACAGGGGAGGGTGTGTGTTTTATTAGGCACAGGGGAGGGTTGTGTGTTTTATTGGGCACAGGGGAGGGTTGTGTGTTTTTATTGGGAACAGGGGATGGTTTTGTGTTATTATTGGGCACAGGGGCAGGTAGTGTGTTTTTATTGGGCACAGGGGAGGGTACTGCGTTTTTATTGGGCAAGGAGAGGGTACTGCGTTTTATTGGGCACAGGTGACGGTAGTATGGTTTTATTGGTTACATGGGAGGGTAGTATGGTTTTATTGGTCATATGGGAGGTTAGTATGGTTTATTGGTCACAGGGGAGGGTAGTGTGGTTTATTGGTCACAAGGAGGGTAGTATGGTTTTTATTGGTCACAGGGGAGGGTAGTGTGTTTTTATTGGTCATAGGGGAGGGTAGTATAGTTTTTATTGTCACAGCGGAGGGTAGTATAGTTTTTATTGGTCACAGGGGAGGGTAGTATGGTTTTATTGGTCACAGGGGAGGGTAATGTGTTTTTATTGGTCATAGGGAGGGTAGTATAGTTTTATTGGTCACAAGGGAGGGTAGTATGGTTTTTATTTGTCACAGGGGAGGGTAGTATGGTTTTATTGGTCACAGGGGAGGGTAGTGTGGTTTTATTGGTCTGGGGGAGGGTAGTATGGTTTTATTGGTCACAGGGGAGGGTAGTATGGTTTTATTGGTCACAGGGAGGGTAGTATGGTTTTATTGGTCACAGGGGATGGTTTTGTGTTTTTATTGGGCACAGGGGCAGGTAGTGTGTGTTTATTGGGCACAGGGGAGGGTAGTATGGTTTTATTGGTCACAGGGGAGGGTAGTATGGTTTTTATTGGTCATATGGGAGGTTAGTATGGTTTTTATTGGTCACAGGGGAGGGTAGTGTGGTTTTATTGGTCACAAGGGAGGGTAGTATGGATTTTATTTGTCACAGGGGAGGATTGTGTGTTTTATTGGGCACAGGGAGGGATGTGTGTTTTTATTGGGCACAGGGGATGGTTGTGTGGTTTTATTGTCACAGGGATGGTATTGTGGTTTTTATTGGTCACAGGGGAGGGTAGTGTGTTTTTATTGGTCATAGGGGAGGGTATTATGGTTTTATTGGTCACAGGGGGAGGGTAGTATGGTTTTTATTGGTCACAGGGGAGGGTAGTATGGTTTTATTGGTCACAGGGAGGGTTGTGTGTTTTATTGGGCACAGGGAGGGATGTGTTTTATTGGGCACAGGGATGGTTTTGTGTTTTTTATTGGGCATAGGGAGGGCTGTGTGTTTTTATTAGGCACAGGGGAGGGTTGTGTGTTTTTATTAGGCACAGGGAGGGTTGTGTGTTTTATTGGGCACAGGGGAGGGTTGTGTGTTTTTATTGGGAACAGGGGATGGTTTGTGTTATTATTGGGCACAGGGGCAGGTAGTGTGTTTTTATTGGGCACAGGGGAGGGTACTGCGTTTTTTATTGGGCAAAAGGAGAGGGTACTGCGTTTTATTGGGCACAGGTGACGGTAGTATGGTTTTTATTGGTTACATGGGAGGGTAGTATGGTTTTTTTATTGGTCATATGGGAGGTTAGTATGGTTTTTATTGGTCACAGGGGAGGGTAGTGTGGTTTTATTGGTCACAAGGGAGGGTAGTATGGTTTTTATTGGTCACAGGGGAGGGTAGTGTGTTTTATTGGTCATAGGGGAGGGTAGTATAGTTTTTATTGTCACAGCGGAGGGTAGTATAGTTTTTATTGGTCACAGGGGGAGGGTAGTATGGTTTTATTGGTCACAGGGGAGGTAATGTGTTTTATTGGTCATAGGGGAGGGTAGTATAGTTTTTATTGGTCACAAGGGAGGGTAGTATGGTTTTTATTTGTCACAGGGGAGGGTAGTATGGTTTTTATTGGTCACAGGGGAGGGTAGTGTGGTTTTTATTGGTCACAGGGGAGGTAGTATGGTTTTATTGGTCACAGGGGAGGGTAGTATGGTTTTTATTGGTCACAAGGGAGGTAGTATGGTTTTATTGGTCACAGGGGAGGGTAGTATGGTTTTTTGGTCACAGGGGAGGGTAGTATGGTTTTATTGGTCACAGGGGATGGTTTTGTGTTTTTTATTGGGCACAGGGCAGGTAGTGTGTTTATTGGGCACAGGGGAGGGTAGTATGGTTTTATTGGTCACAGGAGGGTAGTATGGTTTTTATTGGTCATATGGGAGGTTAGTATGGTTTTTATTGGTCACAGGGGAGGGTAGTGTGGTTTTATTGGTCACAAGGGAGGGTAGTATGGATTTTATTTGTCACAGGGGAGGATTGTGTGTTTTATTGGGCACAGGGGAGGGATGTGTGTTTTTATTGGGCACAGGGGATGGTTGTGTGTTTTTATTAGGCACAGGGAGGGTGTGTGTTTTATTGGGCATAGGGAGGGCTGTGTGTTTTTATTAGGCACAGGGGAGGGTTGTGTGTTTTTATTAGGCACAGGGGAGGGTTGTGTGTTTTATTGGGCACAGGGGAGGGTTGTGTGTTTTTATTGGGAACAGGGGATGGTTTTGTGTTTTTATTGGGCACAGGGGCACGTAGTGTGTTTTTATTGGGCACAGGGGAGGGTACTGCGTTTTTATTGGGCAAAGGAGAGGGTACTGCGTTTTTATTGGGCACAGGTGATGGTAGTATGGTTTTTATTGGTTACATGGGAGGGTAGTATGGTTTTTATTGGTCATATGGGAGGTTAGTATGGTTTTTATTGGTCACAGGGGAGGGTAGTGTGGTTTTATTGGTCACAAGGGAGGGTAGTATGGTTTTTATTGGTCACAGGGGAGGGTAGTGTGTTTTTACTGGTCATAGGGGAGGGTAGTATAGTTTTTATTGTCACAGCGGAGGGTAGTATAGTTTTTATTGGTCACAGGGGAGGGTAGTATGGTTTTATTGGTCACAGGGGAGGGTAGTGTGTTTTTATTGGTCATAGGGGAGGGTAGTATAGTTTTTATTGGTCACAAGGGAGGGTAGTATGGTTTTTATTTGTCACAGGGGAGGGTAGTATGGTTTTTATTGGTCACAGGGGAGGGTAGTGTGGTTTTTATTGGTCACAGGGGAGGGTAGTATGGTTTTATTGGTCACAGGGGAGGGTAGTATGGTTTTTATTGGTCACAGGGGAGGGTAGTATGGTTTTTATTGGTCAGGGGAGGGTAGTATGGTTTTATTGGTCACAGGGGAGGGTAGTATGGTTTTTATTGGTCACAGGGGATGGTTTTGTGTTTTTTATTGGGCACAGGGGCAGGTAGTGTGTGTTTATTGGGCACAGGGGAGGGTAGTATGGTTTTATTGGTCACAGGGGAGGGTAGTATGGTTTTTATTGGTCATATGGGAGGTTAGTATGGTTTTTATTGGTCACAGGGGAGGGTAGTGTGGTTTTATTGGTCACAAGGGAGGGTAGTATGGTTTTTATTTGTCACAGGGGAGGGTTGTGTGTTTTATTGGGCACAGGGGAGGGATGTGTGTTTTTATTGGGCACAGGGGATGGTTTTGTGTTTTTTTATTGGGCATAGGGGAGGGCTGTGTGTTTTTATTAGGCACAGGGGAGGGTTGTGTGTTTTATTGGGCACAGGGGAGGGTTGTGTGTTTTTATTGGGAACAGGGGATGGTTTTGTGTTTTTATTGGGCACAGGGGCAGGTAGTGTGTTTTTATTGGGCACAGGGGAGGGTACTGCGTTTTTATTGGGCAAAGGAGAGGGTACTGCGTTTTTATTGGGCACAGGTGATGGTAGTATGGTTTTTATTGGTTACATGGGAGGGTAGTATGGTTTTTTTATTGGTCATATGGGAGGTTAGTATGGTTTTATTGGTCACAGGGGAGGGTAGTGTGGTTTTATTGGTCACAAGGGAGGGTAGTATGGTTTTTATTGGTCACAGGGGAGGGTAGTGTGTTTTTATTGGTCATAGGGGAGGGTAGTATAGTTTTATTGTCACAGCGGAGGGTAGTATAGTTTTTATTGGTCACAGGGGAGGGTAGAATGGTTTTATTGGTCACAGGGGAGGGTAGTGTGTTTTTATTGGTCATAGGGAGGGTAGTATTTTTTTTTATTGGTCACAAGGGAGTAGTATGGTTTTTATTTGTCACAGGGGAGGGTAGTATGGTTTTTATTGGTAGGGTAGTGTGGTTTTTATTGGTCACAGGGGAGGGTAGTATGGTTTTTTATTGGTCACAGGGGAGGGTAGTATGGTTTTTATTGGTCACAGGGGAGGGTAGTATGGTTTTATTGGTCACAGGGGAGGGTAGTATGGTTTTTATTGGTCACAGGGGAGGGGTATGGTTTTTATTGGTCACAGGGGATGGTTTTGTGTTTTTTATTGGGTAGGTAGTGGTTTTATTGGTCACAGGGGAGGTAGTATGGTTTTATTGGTCACAGGGGAGGTTAGTATGGTTTTATTGGTCACAGGGGGAGGTTAGTATGGTTTTATTGGTCACAGGGGAGGGTAGTATGGTTTTATTGGTCACAGGGGAGGGTAGTATGGTTTTATTGGTCACAGGGAGGGTAGTATGGTTTTTATTGGTCACAGGGGAGGGTAGTATGGTTTTATTGGTCACAAGGGGTCATGGTTTTTAGGGGATGGTTTGTGTTTTTTATTGGGCACAGGGGCAGGTAGTGTGTTTTATTGGGCACAGGGGAGGGTAGTATGGTTTTATTGGTCACAGGGAGGGTAGTATGGTTTTTATTGGTCATATGGGAGGTTAGTATGGTTTTTATTGGTCACAGGGGAGGTAGTGTGGTTTTATTGGTCACAAGGGAGGGTAGTATGGATTTTTTGTTTGTGTGTTTTATTGGGCACAGGGAGGGATGTGTGTTTTATTGGGCACAGGGGATGGTTGTGTGTTTTTATTAGGCACAGGGGAGGGTTGTGTGTTTTATTGGGCATAGGGGAGGGCTGTGTGTTTTTATTAGGCACAGGGGAGGGTTGTGTGTTTTTATTAGGCACAGGGGAGGGTTGTGTGTTTTATTGGGCACAGGGAGGTTGTGTGTTTTTATTGGGAACAGGGGATGGTTTTGTGTTTTTATTGGGCACAGGGGCACGTAGTGTGTTTTTATTGGGCACAGGGGAGGGTACTGCGTTTTTATTGGGCAAAGGAGAGGGTACTGCGTTTTTATTGGGCACAGGTGATGGTAGTATGGTTTTTATTGGTTACATGGGAGGGTAGTATGGTTTTTATTGGTCATATGGGAGGTTAGTATGGTTTTTATTGGTCACAGGGGAGGGTAGTGTGGTTTTATTGGTCACAAGGGAGGGTAGTATGGTTTTTATTTGTCACAGGGGAGGGTTGTGTGTTTTATTGGTCACAGGGGAGGGTTGTGTGTTTTATTGGGCACAGGGATGGTTTTGTGTTTTTTATTGGGCACAGGGGCAGGTAGTGTGTTTTTATTGGGCACAGGGGAGGTAGTATGGTTTTATTGGTCACAGGGAGGGTAGTATGGTTTTTATTGGTCATATGGGAGGTTAGTATGGTTTTTATTGGTCACAGGGGAGGGTAGTGTGGTTTTTATTGTCACAGGGGAGGGTAGTATGGTTTTTATTGGTCACAGGGGAGGGTAGTATGGTTTTTATTGGTCACAGGGGATGGTTTTGTGTTTTTTTATTGGGCACAGGGGCAGGTAGTGTGTGTTTATTGGGCACAGGGGAGGGTAGTATGGTTTTATTGGTCACAGGGGAGGGTAGTATGGTTTTTATTGGTCATATGGGAGGTTAGTATGGTTTTTATTGGTCACAGGGAGGGTAGTATGGTTTTTATTGGTCACAGGGGAGGGTAGTATGGTTTTATTGGTCACAGGGGAGGGTAGTATGGTTTTATTGGTCATATGGGAGGGTAGTATGGTTTTTATTGGTCACAGGAAGGGTATTATGGTTTTATTGGTCACAGGGGAGGGTAGTATGGTTTTATTGGTCACAAGGGAGGGTAGTATGGTTTTTATTGGTCACAGGGGAGGGTAGTATGGTTTTATTGGTCACAGGGGAGGGTAGTATGGTTTTTATTGGTCACAGGGGAGGGTAGTATGGTTTTTATTGGTCACAGGGGAGGGTAGTATGGTTTTTATTGGTCACAGGGGAGGGTTGTGTGTTTTATTGGGCACAGGGGAGGGATGTGTGTTTTTATTGGGCACAGGGGATGGTTTTGTGTTTTTTATTGGGCATAGGGGAGGGCTGTGTGTTTTTATTAGGCACAGGGGAGGGTTATGTGTTTTTATTGGGCACAGGGGAGGGTTGTGTGTTTTATTGGGCACAGGGGAGGGTTGTGTGTTTTTATTGGGCGCAGGGGATGGTTTTGTGTTTTTTATTGGGCACAGGGGCAGGTAGTGTGTTTTTATTGGGCACAGGGGAGGGTACTGCGTTTTTATTGGGCAAAGGAGAGGGTACTGCGTTTTTATTGGGCACAGGTGATGGTAGTATGGTTTTATTGGTTACATGGGAGGGTAGTATGGTTTTATTGGGTCACATGGGAGGGTAGTAT
Organism: Oncorhynchus nerka; assembly: GCF_034236695.1. NCBI lineage: Eukaryota > Metazoa > Chordata > Actinopteri > Salmoniformes > Salmonidae > Oncorhynchus > Oncorhynchus nerka. The sequence continues at coordinate 22,473,527 of NC_088400.1, forward strand.
GGTTTTTATTGGTCACAGGGAGGGTAGTATGGTTTTTATTGGTCACAGGGGAGGGTAGTATGGTTTTATTGGTCACAGGGGAGGGTAGTATGGTTTTTATTGGTCATATGGGATGGTAGTATGGTTTTTATTGGTCACAGGGAAGGGTATTATGGTTTTATTGGTCACAGGGGAGGGTAGTATGGTTTTATTGGTCACAAGGGAGGGTAGTATGGTTTTTATTGGTCACAGGGAGGGTAGTATGGTTTTTATTGGTCACAAGGGAGGGTAGTATGGTTTTTATTTGTCACAGGGGAGGGTAGTGTGTTTTTATTGGTCATAGGGGAGGGTAGTATGGTTTTTATTGTCACAGGGGAGGGTAGTGTGGTTTTTATTGTCACAGGGGAGGGTATTGTGGTTTTATTGGTCACAGGGGAGGGTAGTATGGTTTTTATTGGTCACAGGGAGGGTAGTATGGTTTTTATTGGTCACAGGGTAGGGTAGTATGGTTTTTATTGGTCACAGGGGAGGGTTGTGTGTTTTATTGGTCACAGGGGAGGGTTGTGTGTTTTATTGGGCACAGGGGATGGTTTTGTGTTTTTTATTGGGCACAGGGGCAGGTAGTGTGTTTTTATTGGGCACAGGGGAGGGTAGTATGGTTTTATTGTCACAGGGGAGGGTAGTGTGGTTTTTATTGTCACAGGGGATGGTATTGTGGTTTTTATTGGTCACAGGGGAGGGTAGTATGGTTTTTATTGGTCACAGGGGAGGGTAGTATGGTTTTATTGGTCACAGGGGAGGGTAGTATGGTTTTTATTGGTCACAGGGGAGGGTAGTATGGTTTTTATTGGTCACAGGGGAGGGTAGTATGGTTTTTATTGGTCACAGGGGAGGGTAGTATGGTTTTTATTGGTCACAGGGGAGGGTTGTGTGTTTTATTGGGCACAGGGGAGGGAGTGTGTTTTTATTGGGCACAGGGGATGGTTTTGTGTTTTTTTATTGGTCACAGGGGCAGGTAGTGTGTGTTTATTGGGCACAGGGAGGGTAGTATGGTTTTATTGGTCACAGGGGAGGGTAGTATGGTTTTTATTGGTCATATGGGAGGTTAGTATGGTTTTTATTGGTCACAGGGGAGGGTAGTGTGGTTTTATTGGTCACAAGGGAGGGTAGTATGGTTTTTATTTGTCACAGGGGAGGGTTGTGTGTTTTATTGGGCACAGGGGAGGGTTGTGTGTTTTTATTGGGCACAGGGGATGGTTTTGTGTTTTTTATTGGGCACAGGGGCAGGTAGTGTGTTTTTATTGGGCACAGGGGAGGGTAGTATGGTTTTATTGGTCACAGGGGAGGGTAGTATGGTTTTTATTGGTCATATGGGAGGTTAGTATGGTTTTTATTGGTCACAGTGTGGTTTTTATTGTCACAGGAGGGTAGTATGGTTTTTATTGGTCACAGGGGAGGGTAGTATGGTTTTATTGGTCACAGGGGATGGTTTTGTGTTTTTTTATTGGGCACAGGGGCAGGTGTGTGTTTTATTGGGCACAGGGGAGGGTAGTATGGTTTTATTGGTCACAGGGGAGGGTAGTATGGTTTTTATTGGTCATATGGGAGGTTAGTATGGTTTTTATTGGTCACAGGGAGGGTAGTATGGTTTTTATTGGTCACAGGGGAGGGTAGTATGGTTTTATTGGTCACAGGGGAGGGTAGTATGGTTTTTATTGGTCATATGGGAGGGTAGTATGGTTTTTATTGGTCACAGGGAAGGGTATTATGGTTTTATTGGTCACAGGAGGGTAGTATGGTTTTATTGGTCACAAGGGAGGGTAGTATGGTTTTATTGGTCACAGGGGAGGGTAGTATGGTTTTTATTGGTCACAGGGGAGGGTAGTATGGTTTTATTGGTCACAGGGGAGGGTAGTATGGTTTTATTGGTCACAGGGGAGGGTTGTGTGTTTTATTGGGCACAGGGGAGGGATGTGTGTTTTTATTGGGCACAGGGGATGGTTTTGTGTTTTTATTGGGCATAGGGGAGGGCTGTGTGTTTTTATTAGGCACAGGGGAGGGTTATGTGTTTTTATTGGGCACAGGGAGGGTTGTGTGTTTTATTGGGCACAGGGAGGGTTGTGTGTTTTTATTGGGCGCAGGGGATGGTTTTGTGTTTTTTATTGGGCACAGGGGCAGGTAGTGTGTTTTTATTGGGCACAGGGGAGGGTACTGCGTTTTTATTGGGCAAAGGAGAGGGTACTGCGTTTTTATTGGGCACAGGTGATGGTAGTATGGTTTTATTGGTCACAGGGGAGGGTAGTATGGTTTTTATTGGTCACATGGGAGGGTAGTATGGTTTTTATTGGTCACAGGGAGGGTAGTATGGTTTTATTGGTCACAGGGAGGGTAGTATGGTTTTATTGGTCACAGGGGAGGGTAGTATGGTTTTTATTGGTCATATGGGATGGTAGTATGGTTTTTATTGGTCACAGGGAAGGGTATTATGGTTTTATTGGTCACAGGGGAGGGTAGTATGGTTTTATTGGTCACAAGGGAGGGTAGTATGGTTTTTATTGGTCACAGGGGAGGGTAGTATGGTTTTTATTGGTCACAAGGGAGGGTAGTATGGTTTTTATTTGTCACAGGGGAGGGTAGTGTGTTTTTATTGGTCATAGGGGAGGGTAGTATGGTTTTTATTGTCACAGGGGAGGGTAGTGTGGTTTTTATTGTCACAGGGGAGGGTATTGTGGTTTTTATTGGTCACAGGGGAGGGTAGTATGGTTTTTATTGGTCACAGGGGAGGGTAGTATGGTTTTTATTGGTCACAGGGTAGGGTAGTATGGTTTTTATTGGTCACAGGGGAGGGTTGTGTGTTTTATTGGGCACAGGGGAGGGTTGTGTGTTTTTATTGGGCACAGGGGATGGTTTTGTGTTTTTTATTGGGCACAGGGGCAGGTAGTGTGTTTTTATTGGGCACAGGGGAGGGTAGTATGGTTTTTATTGTCACAGGGGAGGGTAGTGTGGTTTTTATTGTCACAGGGGATGGTATTGTGGTTTTTATTGGTCACAGGGGAGGGTAGTATGGTTTTTATTGGTCACAGGGGAGGGTAGTATGGTTTTATTGGTCACAGGGGAGGGTAGTATGGTTTTTATTGGTCACAGGGGAGGGTAGTATGGTTTTTATTGGTCACAGGGGAGGGTAGTATGGTTTTTATTGGTCACAGGGGAGGGTAGTATGGTTTTTATTGGTCACAGGGGAGGGTTGTGTGTTTTATTGGGCACAGGGGAGGGATGTGTGTTTTTATTGGGCACAGGGGATGGTTTTGTGTTTTTTATTGGGCACAGGGGCAGGTAGTGTGTGTTTATTGGGCACAGGGGAGGGTAGTATGGTTTTATTGGTCACAGGGGAGGGTAGTATGGTTTTTATTGGTCATATGGGAGGTTAGTATGGTTTTATTGGTCACAGGGGAGGGTAGTGTGGTTTTATTTCAAGGGAGGGTAGTATGGTTTTTATTTGTCACAGGGGAGGGTTGTGTGTTTTATTGGGCACAGGGGAGGGTTGTGTGTTTTTATTGGGCACAGGGGATGGTTTTGTGTTTTTTATTGGGCACAGGGGCAGGTAGTGTGTTTTTATTGGGCACAGGGGAGGGTAGTATGGTTTTATTGGTCACAGGGGAGGGTAGTATGGTTTTTATTGGTCATATGGGAGGTTAGTATGGTTTTTATTGGTCACAGGGGAGGGTAGTGTGGTTTTTATTGTCACAGGGGAGGGTAGTATGGTTTTTATTGGTCACAGGGGAGGGTAGTATGGTTTTTATTGGTCACAGGGGATGGTTTTGTGTTTTTTTATTGGGCACAGGGGCAGGTAGTGTGTGTTTATTGGGCACAGGGGAGGGTAGTATGGTTTTATTGGTCACAGGGGAGGGTAGTATGGTTTTTATTGGTCATATGGGAGGTTAGTATGGTTTTTATTGGTCACAGGGAGGGTAGTATGGTTTTTATTGGTCACAGGGGAGGGTAGTATGGTTTTATTGGTCACAGGGGAGGGTAGTATGGTTTTTATTGGTCATATGGGAGGGTAGTATGGTTTTTATTGGTCACAGGGAAGGGTATTATGGTTTTATTGGTCACAGGGGAGGGTAGTATGGTTTTATTGGTCACAAGGGAGGGTAGTATGGTTTTTATTGGTCACAGGGGAGGGTAGTATGGTTTTTATTGGTCACAGGGGAGGGTAGTATGGTTTTTATTGGTCACAGGGGAGGGTAGTATGGTTTTTATTGGTCACAGGGGAGGGTAGTATGGTTTTTATTGGTCACAGGGGAGGGTTGTGTGTTTTATTGGGCACAGGGGAGGGATGTGTGTTTTTATTGGGCACAGGGGATGGTTTTGTGTTTTTTATTGGGCATAGGGGAGGGCTGTGTGTTTTTATTAGGCACAGGGGAGGGTTATGTGTTTTTATTGGGCACAGGGGAGGGTTGTGTGTTTTATTGGGCACAGGGGAGGGTTGTGTGTTTTTATTGGGCGCAGGGGATGGTTTTGTGTTTTTTATTGGGCACAGGGGCAGGTAGTGTGTTTTTATTGGGCACAGGGGAGGGTACTGCGTTTTTATTGGGCAAAGGAGAGGGTACTGCGTTTTTATTGGGCACAGGTGATGGTAGTATGGTTTTTATGGGTTACATGGGAGGGTAGTATGGTTTTTATTGGGTCACATGGGAGGGTAGTATGGTTTTTATTGGTCACAGGGAGGGTAGTATGGTTTTTATTGGTCACAGGGGAGGGTAGTATGGTTTTATTGGTCACAGGGGAGGGTAGTATGGTTTTTATTGGTCATATGGGATGGTAGTATGGTTTTATTGGTCACAGGGAAGGGTATTATGGTTTTATTGGTCACAGGGGAGGGTAGTATGGTTTTATTGGTCACAAGGGAGGGTAGTATGGTTTTATTGGTCACAGGGGAGGGTAGTATGGTTTTTATTGGTCACAAGGGAGGGTAGTATGGTTTTTATTTGTCACAGGGGAGGGTAGTGTGTTTTTATTGGTCATAGGGGAGGGTAGTATGGTTTTTATTGTCACAGGGGAGGGGTTTTATGTGTCACAGGGGAGGGTTTTTATTGTCATTATTGGTTTCACAGGGGAGGGTAGTATGGTTTTTATTGGTCACAGGGGAGGGTAGTTTTTATTGGTCACAGGGTAGGGTAGTATGGTTTTTATTGGTCACAGGGGAGGGTTGTGTGTTTTATTGGGCACAGGGGAGGGTTGTGTGTTTTTATTGGGCACAGGGGATGGTTTTGTGTTTTTTATTGGGCACAGGGGCAGGTAGTGTGTTTTTATTGGGCACAGGGGAGGGTAGTATGGTTTTTATTGTCACAGGGGAGGGTAGTGTGGTTTTTATTGTCACAGGGGATGGTATTGTGGTTTTTATTGGTCACAGGGGAGGGTAGTATGGTTTTTATTGGTCACAGGGGAGGGTAGTATGGTTTTATTGGTCACAGGGGAGGGTAGTATGGTTTTTATTGGTCACAGGGGAGGGTAGTATGGTTTTTATTGGTCACAGGGGAGGGTAGTATGGTTTTATTGGTCACAGGGGAGGGTAGTATGGTTTTTATTGGTCACAGGGGAGGGTTGTGTGTTTTATTGGGCACAGGGGAGGGATGGTTTTTATTGGGCACAGGGGATGGTTTTGTGTTTTTTATTGGGCATAGGGGAGGGCTGTGTGTTTTTATTGGCACAGGGGAGGGTTGTGTGTTTTTATTGGGCACAGGGGAGGGTTGTGTGTTTTATTGGGCACAGGGGAGGGTTGTGTGTTTTTATTGGTCACAGGGGATGGTTTTGTGTTTTTATTGGGCACAGGGGCAGGTAGTGTGTTTTTTATTGGGCACAGGGGAGGGTACTGGTTTTTATTGGGCACAGGGGAGGGTACTGGTTTTTATTGGGCAAAGGAGAGGGTACTGCGTTTTATTGGGCACAGGTGATGGTAGTATGGTTTTTATTGGTTACATGGGAGGGTAGTATGGTTTTTATTGGGTCACATGGGAGGGTAGTATGGTTTTTATTGGTCACAGGGAGGGTAGTATGGTTTTTATTGGTCACAGGGGAGGGTAGTATGGTTTTATTGGTCACAGGGGAGGGTAGTATGGTTTTTATTGGTCATATGGGATGGTAGTATGGTTTTTATTGGTCACAGGGAAGGGTATTATGGTTTTATTGGTCACAGGGGATGGGTAGTATGGTTTTATTGGTCACAAGGGAGGGTAGTATGGTTTTTATTGGTCACAGGGGAGGGTAGTATGGTTTTTATTGGTCACAAGGGAGGGTAGTATGGTTTTTATTTGTCACAGGGGAGGGTAGTGTGTTTTTATTGGTCATAGGGGAGGGTAGTATGGTTTTTATTGTCACAGGGGAGGGTAGTGTGGTTTTTATTGTCACAGGGGAGGGTATTGTGGTTTTTATTGGTCACAGGGGAGGGTAGTATGGTTTTTATTGGTCACAGGGGAGGGTAGTATGGTTTTTATTGGTCACAGGGTAGGGTAGTATGGTTTTTATTGGTCACAGGGGAGGGTTGTGTGTTTTATTGGGCACAGGGGAGGGTTGTGTGTTTTTATTGGGCACAGGGGATGGTTTTGTGTTTTTTATTGGGCACAGGGGCAGGTAGTGTGTTTTTATTGGGCACAGGGGAGGGTAGTATGGTTTTTATTGTCACAGGGGAGGGTAGTGTGGTTTTTATTGGTCACAGGGGAGGGTAGTATGGTTTTTATTGGTCACAGGGGAGGGTAGTATGGTTTTTATTGGTCACAGGGAGGGTAGTATGGTTTTTATTGGTCACAGGGGAGGGTAGTATGGTTTTATTGGTCACAGGGGAGGGTAGTATGGTTTTTATTGGTCATATGGGAGGGTAGTATGGTTTTTATTGGTCACAGGGAAGGGTATTATGGTTTTATTGGTCACAGGGGAGGGTAGTATGGTTTTATTGGTCACAAGGGAGGGTAGTATGGTTTTTATTGGTCACAGGGGAGGGTAGTGTGTTTTTATTGGTCATAGGGGAGGGTAGTATGGTTTTTATTGTCACAGGGGAGGGTAGTATAGTTTTTATTGGTCACAGGGGAGGGTAGTATGGTTTTTATTGGTCACAGGGGAGGGTAGTATGGTTTTATTGGTCACAAGGGAGGGTAGTATGGTTTTTATTTGTCACAGGGGAGGGTAGTGTGTTTTTATTGGTCATAGGGGAGGGTATTATGGTTTTTATTGGTCACAGGGGAGGGTAGTATGGTTTTTATTGGTCACAGGGGAGGGTAGTATGGTTTTTATTGGTCACAGGGGAGGGTTGTGTGTTTTTCCCTGATTTCCATTCACTCTTTTACAGCTTTTACTCTATATTTTCTTCCATCCTAGACACATTTCCTCATCTGCCTGCATGCTCCTCCCATATATCAAGGTGTTTTGTTACTTCCCTTATGGACAACGCTTTCCATGTACTAACTTTAACTATCCCACAGGCCAGAATAGTCTACTAGTAGAACTGTCTATCCTGCCCTCTATCCACCATTCATAGTGACAATAGTGGTAGGTGGATCATTTGTAAAAATCTGCAATTGGCTAAATAGCAATTATACCACTGTCATGACGTTGGCCTGGGGTTAGGTTTATGACAGTCATAAATACCTCTTCCCCCCTTTTTCCTCTCTCTACCCGACTGATGTTACATTTGCAAAACCATTGGTTAACATAGAGATTCTGGGAACATCAGAAGGTGGGGGGAAATGAACTATATTCTGGTAATCCGAACAATTGAACATATGCAGTGGTACTTAATGAATATGATGTCAGTTCGGTTGTCATCTGAGATATTCTCATCAATGATAAGATGACATAAACTCTACAGTGGAAAGTCTCCACATCAGAGTTATCAGATTCACATGGAATTGTTGTTCAATTTAAATGTTTGAATATGAAGTTATTCGTGATGGGATGAAATGTGATTTTAGCTTCTAAAATGTAAGATTTGGGTTTTCATAAGGTAGGGCTCTGCTTAATCAGTGGCCCGCCCCTGTGAAGGGACATGGGCTATAAAACTTTTCATACACGCCCTCCTCTCCCTTCCTATATAAAGCCTTGACGACAATGTAACCTCCTGTTCCGAGGATGTGAGGACGACGGTCCGATGTGAGAATGGTTCAGATAATAACTACAGAACGAAGCCAACATCAGCGTGAGCTTTGGTTGCGAATGGTATGAACTTTGAACTCTTATTAACTACAGACGTGATACCTCCTAGCCGTTGCGTTAGCAACAGCAGCTGCAAACGCAGGTAGGAAGGAACAGACAGAGTATCCCGTCTACCACACAACAACGTTACTACAATGTATACAATTTACAAGCAGAGACATTCTTCAAACGACAAAGGACTCGCTTTGGCAACACGACCTTCCATCTACCACCAACCTACCGAAGCACAGCTCAGAGAAAATATTTATTGCATTTTCCTTTTCCAAATGGGCGGTAATTTAGAATGCATAAAATACTGTATTTACGATAGCACAGCTTCTCCCTGTGTCCCTCAGTCTTCCCGCATTCACTCAAACCCAGACCCTTTTCTTTTGTGAAACAAGCTGTCATATCTGTTCCGCTCCACTAGGGACGTTTTCCTTTATGACGTAATTTGTAATCAAGTTATGATTAATTATGTGTATATGTAATTCTGTGTGGTTAGTTAGGATTTAGTAAATAAATAATTAAACCCAATTTTTTATATTGCTGATTCAACTTGTTAGCCAGGGTTCGTGCAGAATTTACAACTTTCAGATGAGACTGAATTAAGATGATGATTAATATTGACTGCTATTGATGTAAAATATTACTAGGTCTTTAAGAGTTTATTCGGAAGATAACAGCTCTATAAATATTATTTTGTGGTAACCGAGTCTCTAGTTAATTACATTTACATGATTAGCTCAATCAGGTAATATTAATTACAGATAAATTATTTTATAGAATAGCATGTCATATCACTTAATCCGGCATAGCCAAAGACACAACACCACACATAAAAACATTAAAAGCTGGTTAAATAGTTGTATATGAATCCACAAGAACAAATGGGAATAGCTGAGGCAGCGAAAAGGTCAGGTGCATCATTGCGCATGAAAGAACAGTGAAGACATGAGACATGCAACTCAAAAAACACCCCTGTTTATCTTGTTGAGGGACAATACAATTATCCTACATAGACTAGCCTACAACACCACAATGCAATGAATAATTACATTATTGTTTTCAAGTGAGTACAAAATTCTACTCTAGGCTGCAGTGAATATGTCAGTTGAATAAACCCTCTTAGGCCTCACTCCCCCCTATCTGAGATACCTACTGCAGCCCTCATCCTCCACATACAACACCGTTCTGCCTGTCACATTCTTTTAAAGGTCCCCAAAGCACATCCCTGGGTCGCTCCTCTTTTCAGTTTGCTGCAGCTAGCGACTGGAACAAGTTGCAAAAATACTCAAACTGGATAGTTTTATCTCAATCTCATCAATCAAAGACTCAATCATGGACACTCGTACTGACAGTTGTGGCTGCTTCATGTGATGTACTGTTGTTTCTACCTTCTTGCCCTTTATGCTGTTGTCTGTGCCCAACAATGTTTGTACCATGTTGTGCTTTCTGCCATGTTGTGTTGCTACCATGTTGTTGTCATGTTGTGTTGCTACATTGCTGTGTTGTCATGTAAGCCAGCAGCACACCACCCTGCATCCCACTGCTGGCTTGCTTCTGAAGCTAAACAGGGTTAGTCCTGGATGGGAGACCAGATGCTGCTGGAAGTGGTGTTGGAGGGCCAGTAGGAGGCACTCTTTCCTCTAGCCTAAAAAATATTCCAATGCCCCAGGGCAGTGATTGGGGACACTGCTCTGTGTAGGGTGCTGTCTCTCGGATGGGACGTTAAATGGGTGTCCTGACTCTCTGAGGTCATTAAAGATCCCATGGCACTTATCGTAAGACTAGGGGTGTTAACCCTGGTGTCCTGGCTAAATTCCCAAGCTGTCCCTCATACCATCATGGTCACCTAACCATCCCCAGCTTACAATTGGCTCATTCCTCCTCTCCCCTGTAACTATTCCCCAGGTTGTTGCTGTAAATGAGAATGTGTTCACAGTCAACTTACCTGGTAAAAAAAAAAATAATAATGTGTTGCTGCCATGCTATGTTGTTGTCTTAGGTTTCTCTTTATGTAGTTTTGTTTAGTCTCTCTTGTTGTTATGTGTGTTTTGTCCTAGGGATCAAGGGAGACACTCAAGTTTTTTTATACTATATCTCTTGACACATAGATGAAAATAGTCACGGCCTCTAAACCTTCAAGCTGCATACAGGACCCTATTCCAACTAAACTACTGAAAGAGCTGCTTCCTGTGCTTGGCCCTCCTATGTTGGACATAATAAACGCCTCCCTATCCACCAGATGTGTACCAAACTCACTAAATGTGACAGTAATAAAGCCTGTCTTGAAAAAGCCAAACCTTGACCCAGAAAATTAAAAAAAACTATTGGCCTATATCGAATCTTCCATTCCTCTCAAAGAAAAAAAGCTGTTGCACAGCAACTCACTGTCGTCCTGAAGACAAACAATGGATAAAAAACGCTTCAGTCTGGTTTTAGACCCCATTATAGCCCTGAGACTGCACTTGTGAAGGTGGTAAATAACCTTTTAATGGCGACAGACCAAGGCTCTACATCTGTCCTCGTGCTCCGAGACCTTAGTGCTGCTTTTGATACCATCGATCACCACATTCTTTTGGAGAAATTGGAAACCCAAATTGGTTGACACGGACAAGTTCTGGCCTGGTTTAGATCTTATCTGTCGGAAAGTCTCTGTGGACGGTTTGTCCTCTGACAAATCAACTGTAAATATCAGGGTTCCTCAAGGTTCCATTTTAAAACCACTATTGTTTTCACTATATATTTTACCTCTTGGTGATGTCATTCGGAAACATTATGCTTTCACTGCTTTGCGGATGATACACAGTTGTACATTTTGATGAAACATGGTGAAGCCCTAAAATTGCCCTCCCTGGAAGCCTGTGTTTCAGACATAAGGAAGTGGACGGTGGCAAATGATTTACCTTTAAACTCGGACAAAACAGAGATGCTAGTTCTAGGTTCCAAGAAACAAAGAGATCTTCTGTTGGATCTGACAATTAATCTTGATGGTTGTACAGTTGTCTCAAATAAAACTGTGAAGGACCTTGGCGTTACTCTGGACTTTGATCTCTCTTTTGACGAACATATCAAGACTGTTTCAAGGACATATTTTTTCAAATTAATCCATGCTTTTAACATTGCAAAAATCAAACTTTCAGTCCAAAAATGATGCAGAAAAATGTATCCATGCTTTTGTCACTTCTAGATTAGACTACTGCAATGCTCTCCTTTTCAGTTACCTGGATAAAGCACAAAATCAACTTCAGTTAGTGCTAAACACGGCTGCTGGAATCTTGACGAGAACCAAAAAATGTGATCAAATAACTCCAGTGGGAGCCTCTGTACACTGGCTTTCTGTTAAGGCCAGGCCTGATTTCAAGGTTTTACTGCTAACCTACAAAGCTTTACATGGGCTTGCTCCTAACTATCTTTCTGATTTGGTCCTGCCGTACATACCTACACGTAAGCTGGTTGAAGATATCCCTCTAGTGGTGTGGGGTCTGTGCTTTGGCAAAGTGGGTGGGGTTATATCCTGCCTGGTTGGCCCTGTCCAGAGGTATTGTCGGACGGGGCCACAGAGTCTCCCGACCCCTCTTGTCTCAGCCCCCAGTATTTATGCTGCAATAGTTTATATGTCGGGGGGCTAGGGTCAGTCTGTTACATCTGGAGTATTTCTCCTGTCTTATAGGTCCTGTTTGAATTGAAGTATGCTCCCTCTAACTCTCTCTCTCTTTCTCTCTCTTCTCTTAGAGGACCTGAGCCCCAGGACTACCTGGTCTGATATCTCCTTTGTAACGCTTCTCGTTGGTGGAAGGAGAGGAACTAGTAGATGCCCTAACAGAAGTTTACATGCACTAAGTTAACTGTGACATTAAACAGCTTGGAAAATTCCAGAAAATGATGTCATGGCTTTAGAAGCTTCTGATAGGCTAATTGACATAATTTGAGTCAATTGGAGGTGTACCTGTGGATGAATTTCAAGGCCTACCTTCAAACTCAGAACCTCTTTGCTTGACATCATGGGAAAATCAAAAGAAATCAGCCAAGACCTCAGAAAAACATTGTAGACCTCCACAAGTCTGATTCATCCTTTCCAAACTCCTGAAGGTACCACGTTCATGGTGTTATTCGTTGTTGTTATTCATGGTTGTTATTCATGGTGTTATTCGTTGTTTCATCAGACCAGAGGACATTTCTCCAAGAAGTACAATCTTTGTCCCCATGTGCAGTTGCAAACCATAGTGTGTCTTTTCTATGGCGGTTTTGGAGCAGTGGCTTCTTCCTTGCTGAGCGGCCTTTCAGGTTATGTCGATAGAGGACTTGTTTTACTGTGGATATAGATACTTTTGTACCTGTTTCTTTCAGCATCTTTGTAAGGTCCTTTGTTGTTGTTCTGGGATTGATTTGCACTTTTCGCACCAAAGTATGTTAATCTCTCGGAGACAGAACATGTCTCCATCCTGAGCAGTATGATGGCTGAGTGTTCCCATGGTGTTTATACTTGCGTACTATTGTTAATACAGATGAACATGGCACCTTCAGGCGTTGAGAAATTGTTCCGAAGGTGTCTGTAAACGTCTGACCCACTAGAATTGTGATACAGGGAATTATAAATGAAATAATCTGTCTGTAAATAATTGTTGGGGAAATTACTTGTGTCATGCACGAAGTTGATGTCCTAACCGACTTGCCAAACCTATAGTTTTTTAACAGGAAATTTGTGGAGTGGTTGAAAAACAAGTTTTAATGACTCCAACCTAAGTGCATGTAAACTTCCGACTTCAACTGTACATGAAATGCCCTGTCATAGCCCTTCTAAGGATAGCCTTTACACTTCCGATTTAACCTTGCTATTGTAACTGAGTGGTTTCGAACCAGGTCTCCTGCATGTCACAAGACTATGTTAGTCCACTTAGATAAAGCCCATAGGGATTAGTTCAGGAAGCTAACACAAGTCTTCCAGTCTCCAGCAAGGTTCATCGAACAACCTTGGTTACATTTCACTCCCCCTTTGACCTCATACTCAGAGATCACAGCACCAATATAACTGACTGGGTTTGAAATCAGGCCTACTGCACAACAACACTTCCTGTGGCAAACAGTAGCAGAAGGATCTGTGCATCCCATTTAATGAGCGTGCAACAGAGGTGGTTTGGTATTACGTCCATGTAATGAGTAGCCTCGTAATTACCAGACAGATTACCGCGTGTAACAAACCATTCATGTAAGCCTGCAGGACCAGACAATGCAACTTTTCAGATCTTAGACAAGTTAATCATCACACGAGCATGGTTTCCAAAGCACCGGTGTTAGACTTCACCCCCCTTTGACCTCCTCCTTGAAGAGACCCATCCAAGTCACAGGACCAATGCCTAGACTTTAGCTTTACATTCGTCCATTTTTGTCCAAAACACTGAGCCATTGAAACTGAAACAGTGCATCCCGAATGGGTGGAGGCAGCGAACAATGTACCAGGCCAGCAGTGATTTACAACCTGATACCAAGAAATGTATTGGCAAATTATGCTAATCATGCATTGAACTGCATCCATCAATTCTGCCAACAATGCCTTACTGCACATCATGGAATTTTTTGTCAAATATAACCTATTTTAAAACCTCTTATGAAGTTGGTTTTGTAGCATAAACTGGGAATTTACTGTTTCATATCTGCATAGTAGTTCAAACGCTGTCAGATCCACTTTAAGAAGAACCACCTTAGAAATACGCAGGGTTTATGACTTTGTGTCTTTGGTAACTAGTGACGATCCGGAGCAGGTTAGCGCTGAAGGATTCATTGCCATAGAAATGTAGTTGACTAAAGGTGAGCCACCTTCTTGTCAACGGTTATTCCGATTGAACTCAGAATTGACCAAAGTTAGCTCGCTAACTCCTCTATCCCACTATGTAGTATAACCCTCTGTTGTGTAGAGAACCTAAACATCCTGAGCAAATGAACTGTACTGCTGCTAAGTTCTGAAAACCTCTCTCTTCTCACTCTCTCCAGCTCCTTTCTTCTCTCTATCTACAGAGCCTTCAGAAAGTATTCACAACCCTTGACTTTTTCCACATTTTGTTGTGTTACTGCTTGAATGTAAAATGCATTACATTGATATTTTGTGTCACTGGCCTACACAATACCACATAATGTCAACGTGGAATTATGTTTTTAGAAATTTTAACAAATTCATTAAAAATGAAAAGCTATCATTTCTAGAGTCAATAAGTATTCAACCCCTTCAATAAGTTCAGGAGTAAACATTTGCTAGGAGTAAACATTTGCTAGGAGTAAACATTTGCTAGGAGTAAACATTTGCTAGGAGTAAACATTTGCTAGGAGTAAACATTTGCTAGGAGTAAACATTTGCTAGGAGTAAACATTTGCTAGGAGTAAACATTTGCTAGGAGTAAACATTTGCTAGGAGTAAAAATTTGCTAGGAGTAAACATTTGCTTAACAAGTCACATAATAAGTTGAATGGACTCTGTGTCCAACATCATTTTTGAATGACTACATCATCTGTGTACCCGACACATACAATTATCTATAAGGTCCCTCAGTCAAGCAGTGAATTTCAAACACAGATTCAACCACAAAGACCAGCGAGGTTTTCCAATGCCTCGCAAAGAAAGGCACCTATTGCTAGATAATAACCTTTTTTTAAATAATGACATTACATATCTCTTTGAACATGGTTAAGTTAATAATTACACGTTGGATGGTATATCAATACACCCAGTCACTGCAAAGATACAGGTGTCCTTCCTAACTCAGTTGCCAGAGAGGAAGGAAACCACTTAGGGATTTCCCCATGAGGCTAATAGTGACTTTAAAACAGTTAAAGAGTTTAATGGCTATGATAGGAGATAAACTGAGGATGGATCAACAATATTGTAGCTATTGCACAATACTAACCTAATAGACAGAGTGAACAGTAGGAAGAAATATTCCAAAACATGCATCCTGATTGCAATAAGACACTAAAGTAAAACTACAAAAAATGTGGCAAAGGAAATAACTTCATGTCCTGAATGTTATGTTTGTGGCAAATCCAACACAACATATCACTGAGTACCACTCTTCATATTTTCAAGTATGGTGTTGGCTGCATCATGTTATGGGAATGCTTGTCATCAGCAAGGACTAGGGAGATTTCTAGGATAAAAATAAACAGAATAAAGTGCATTTTTCCACATTTTGTTAGGTTACAGCCTTATTCTAAAATATATATTTTTTAAATCTTCATCAATCTACACACAATACCTCGTAATGACAAAGTAAAAACACATTTTTAGATTATTATTTTTTTACAAATGTATTAAATATAAAAAGCATAACTATCACATTTACATAAGTATTCAGATCCTTTACTCAGTACTTTGTTGAAACACAGCCTTGAGTCCCCTTGGGTATGACGCTACAAGCTTGGCTGTATTTGGGTAGTTTCTCCCATTCTTCTCTGCAGATCCTCTCAAGCACTGTCAGGTTGGATGAGGAGTGTCGCTGCACAGCTATTTTCAGGTCTCTTCAGAGATGTTCAATCGCATCCAGGCTCTGTCTGGGCCACTCAAGGAGACTCAGAGATTTGTCCCGAAGCCACTCCTACATTGTCTTAACTGTGTGCTTTGGGTCGTTGTACTGTCGGAAGGTGAACCTTCACCCCAGTCTGAGGTCCTGAACGCTCTGGAGCAGGTTTTCATCAAGGATCTCTCTGTACTTTGCTGACTAGTCTCCCAATCCCTACCACTGAAAGACATTCCCACAGCATGATGCTGCCACCACCATGCTTCACCGTAGGGATGGTGCCAGGTTTCCTCCAGACGTGACACTTGGCATTCAGTCCAAATAGTTCAATCTTGGTTTCATCAGGCCAAAGAATATTGTTTCTCATGGTCTGAGTCCTGTAGGTACCTTTTGGCAAACTCCAAGCGGGCAGTCATGTGTCTATTGCTGAGGAGTGGCTTTTGTCTGGCCACTCTACCATAAAGGCCTGATTGGTGGAGTGCTGCAGAGATGGTTGTCCTTCTGAAAGGTTCTCCCATCTCCACAGATGAACTCTGGAGCTCTGTCAGAGTGACCATCGGGTCACCTCCCTGACCAAGGCCCTTCTCCCCCGATTGCTCAGTTTGGCTGGGTGGCCAGCTCTAGGAAGAGTCTTGGTGGTTCCAAACTTCTTCCATTTAAGAACGATGGAGGCTACTGTGTTCTTGGGGACCTTCAATGCTGCAGACATTTTCTGGTACCCTTCCCCAGATCCATGCCTCGACACAATCCTGTCTTGGAGCTCTACAAACAATTCCTTCAAACTCAAGGCCTGTTTCTTGCTCTGACATGTACTGTCAACTCTGGGACCTTATATAGACAGACGTGTGCCTTACCAAATCATGTCCAGTCAATTTAATTTTTTACCAATCAAGTTGTAGAAACATCTCAAGGACAATCAATGGAAACAGAATGCACCTGAACTCAATTTCGAGTTTCATAGCTAAGGTTCTGAATACTTATGTGAATGAGGTATTTCCGTTCTATTTTTTTATACCCATTATGGGGTATTGTGTGTAGATTAATGAGGGAAAACATTCATTGAATCCATTTGAGAATAAGGCTGTAATGTAACAAAATGTGGTAAAAGTCAAAGGGTCTGAATACTTTCCAAAATGCACTGTCTCTAAGCACAAGCAAAATCCTAGAGGAAAACCTGGTTCAGTCTGCTTTCCAACAGACACTGGGAGACAAATATACCTTTCAGCAGGACAATAACCTAAATCAAAAGTAGCTTACCAAGACAACATTTAATGTTCCTGAGTGGCCTAGTTACAGTTTTGACTTAAATTGGCTTGAAAATCTATGACTTGAAAATGGCTTTCTAGCAATGATCAACATCCAACTAGACAGAGCTTGAAGAATAAATAAAAATATAATGTGTAAATATTGTACAATCCTGGTGTGCAAAGCTCTTAGAGGCTTACCCAGAAAGACTCACAGCTGTAATCACTGCCAAAGGGGATTCTAACATGTAATGACCATGGGATGTGAATACTTATGCAAATGAGATATTTCACTTTCAATACATTTGTAAAAACATATTTTCACCTAGTCTTTATGGGGTATTGTGTGTAGATGGTTGAGGACAAACAATATATTTAATTAATTTTGAATTCAGGCTGTAACACAACAACGTGGAATTAGTGAAGGGTACTTTCTGAAGGCACCGTACCTCTCTCTCTCTCTTTTGCCTTCTCTCTCTCTCCTCTCTCACTCCCTCTCCTTTCCTCTCCTCTCTCTCTCTCCTCTCTCTCTCTCTCTCTCTCTCCTTCTCTCTCTCTCTCTCCTCTCTCTCACTCCCTCTCCTTTCCTCTCCTCTCTCTCTCTCTCTTTTGCCTTCTCTCTCTCTCTCTCCTTCTCTCTCTCTCCTCTCTCTCATTCCCTCTCCTTTCCTCTCCTCTCTCGCTCTCCTTCTCTCTCTCTCCTCTGTCTGTGTGTGAATGTGTGAGCAGATGAAAGAAAAACGCCCACAATCTTTCTGTGTTAGTGTGAGGGCTGCTAAAGCACGCATCATCCCCTTTTCCCCTCATCCTCTCATCCCCATCTTCCCTCTTCGCCAAAGGAAAGAGAGAGAGGGACTTCCTTGTTCGTCTCTCCTGGCCTCACTCCATCGTTAAAGTTGACATCAGTCTGCATGTCATAAAACAACATGGCTTCCTACCTCGACAAGTGCCAGCGCTGATCAAAGGCTGACAGCTGTTTGCCTCTTTCCCCTCTTTCTTTACGTATCTTCTCTGTTTCTTTTCATTAGTATATTTCAACCCCCCCTCTCCCTTCCCCTCTCTTCACCTTTGCAAACTTTATGATATTGTAACCCATCTTTTCTGAAAAATCTCCAGAGTGAAATGGAAAGTAATGTGATGTTGTTTGGGGGAAACAATGGGAGAGCCCCACGGTGAGTTCTTTCTTCATCTAAAGCTGTCCCATTTCCATCTTAAATAACCCCCTCTTCCCACACCCTTACCCTAATACCCACATATCTACCTTAACCTCCCCCTCTCCCCACACCCTTACCCTAATACCCTCATACCTAGCTTAACCTCCCCCTCTTCCCACACCCTTACCCTAATACCCACATACCTACCTTATCCTCCCCCTCTCCCCACACCCTTACCCTAATACCTAGCTTAACCTCCCCTCCTCCCACACCCTTAACCTAATACACCCTCATACCCACCTTAACCTCCCCCTCTTCCCACACCCTTACCCTAATACCCACATACCTACCTTAACCTCCCCCTCCCCCTCTCCCCACACCCTTACCCTAATACCCTCATACCTAGCTTAACCTCCCCTCCTCCCACACCCTTACCCTAATACCCACATACCTACCTTAACCTCCCCTCTTCCCACACCCTTACCCTAATACCCATATACCTACCTTAACCTCCCCTCCCCTCTCCCCACAACCTTACCCTAATAACCTCATACCTAGCTTAACCTCCCCTCCTCCCACACCCTTAACCTAATACACCCTCATACCCACCTTAACCTCCCCTCTTCCCACACCCTTACCCTAATACCCACATACCTACCTTAACCTCCCCTCTTCCCACACCCTTACCCTAATACCCTCATACCCACCTTAACCTCCCCTCCCCCTCTCCCACACCCTTACCCTAATACCCTCATACCTAGCTTAACCGCCCCTCCTCCCACATGCTTAACCTAATACACCCTCATACCCACCTTAACCTCCCCCTCTTCCCACACCCTTACCCTAATACCCACATACCCACCTTAACCTCCCCCCTCTTCCCACACCCTTACCCTAATACCCACATACCTACCTTAACCTCCCCTCTTCCCACACCCTTACCCTAATACCCTCATACCCACCTTAACCTCCCCTCCCCCTCTCCCACACCCTTACCCTAATACCCTCATACCTAGCTTAACCGCCCCCTCCTCCCACATGCTTAACCTAATACACCCTCATACCCACCTTAACCTCCCCCTCTTCCCACACCCTTACCCTAATACCCACATACCTACCTTAACCTCCCCCTCTTCCCACACCCTTACCCTAATACCCATATACCTACCTTAACCTCCCCCCCCTCTCCCCACAACCTTACCTAATAACCTCATACCTAGCTTAACCTCCCCTCCTCCCACACCCTTAACCTAATACACCCTCATACCCACCTTAACCTCCCCCTCTTCCCACACCCTTACCCTAATACCCACATACCTACCTTAACCTCCCCTCTTCCCACACCCTTACCCTAATACCCTCATACCCACCTTAACCTCCCCCTCCCCTCTCCCACACCCTTACCCTAATACCTCATACCTAGCTTAACCGCCCCCTCCTCCCACATGCTTAACCTAATACACCTCATACCCCCTTAACCTCCCCTCTTCCCACACCCTTACCCTAATACCCACATACCCCATCAACCTCCCCTCTTCCCACACACTTACCCTAATACCCTCATACCTACCTTAACCTCCCCTCTTCCAACACCCTTAACCTAATACACCCTCATACCTACCTTAATCTCCCCCTCCCCCTCCTCCCACACCCTTACCCTAATACCCTCATACCCACCTTAACCTCCCCCTTCCCTCACCCTTACCTTAATACCCTCATACCTACCTTAACCTCCCCCCTCTTCCCACACCCTTAACCTAATACACCCTCATACCCACCTTAACCTCCCCTCTTCCCACACCCTTACCCTAATACCCTCATACCCACCTCAACCTCCCCCTCTTCCCACACCCTTACCCTAATACCCTCATACCTACCTTAACCTCCCCTCTTCCCTCACCCTTACCCTAATACCCTCATACCTACCTTAACCTCCCCCTCTTCCCTCACCCTTACCCTAATACCCCTCATACCTACCGTAACCTCCCCCTCCCCCTCCTCCCACACCCTTACCCCAATACCCCCTCATACCCACCTTAACCTCCCTCTTCCCACACCCTTACCCTAATACCCCTCATACCTACCTTAACCTCCCCCTCTTCCCACACCCTTACCCTAAAACCCTCATACCTTCCTTAACCTCCCCCTCTCCAACACCCTTAACCTAATACACCCTCATACCTACCGTAATCTCCCCCTCCCCCTCCTCCCACACCCTTACCCTAATACCCCTCATACCTACCTTAACCTCCCCTCATCCCACACCCTTACCCTAAAACCCTCATACCTACCTTAACCTCCCCTCTTCCAACACCCTTAACCTAATACACCCTCATACCTACCGTAATCTCCCCTCCCCCTCTTCCCACACCCTTAACCTAATACACCCTCATACCCACCTTAACCTCCCCTCTTCCCACACCCTTACCCTAATACCCACATACCCACCTCAACCTCCTCCTCTTCCCTCACCCTTACCCTAATACCCTCATACCTACCTTAACCTCCCCCTCTTCCCTCACCCTTACCCTAATACCCCTCATACCTACCTCAGTAACCTCCTCCCACACCCTTACCCTAATACACCCTCATACCCACCTTAACCTCCCCCTCTTCCCACACCCTTACCCTAATACACCCTCATACCCACCTTAACCTCCCCTCTTCCCACACCCTTACCCTAATACCCACATACCCACCTCAACCTCCCCTCTTCCCACACCCTTACCCTAATACCCACATACCCACCTCAACCTCCCCTCTTCCCACACCCTTACCCTAATACCCTCATACCTACCTTAACCTCCTCCTCTTCCCTCACCCTTAACCTAATACACCCTCATACCCACCTTAACCTCCCCCTCTTCCCACACCCTTACCCTAATACCCACATACCCACCTCAACCTCCCCCTCTTCCCACACCCTTACCCTAATACCCTCATACCTACCTTAACCTCCTCCTCTTCCCACACCCTTACCCTAATACCCTCATATCTATCTTAATCTCCCCTCTTCCCACACCCTTACCCTAATACCCCTCATACCTAACAAAATTCTCCCCCTCTTCCCACACCCTAATACCCTCATACCTACCTTAATCTCCCCCTCTTCCCACACCCTTACCCTAATACCCCTCATACCTAACAAAACCTCCCCCTCTTCCCCCAGTGAACACCTCAGCACTCCATAGACTGCAGTGCACTCTCAGGATGTCTGTCACCCATACATACCTACCCTCCTCCCCCTCTTCCCTCCACGTTTCCTTCTCCTTCACTTCTCCCCTCTCCCTCTCGCTGCCATATTTACCTCCCCATAGGTGTGTTGATGAATTGGTGAGTGCTGCCATCTCTGTGCCCACCAGGCAGCGAGGGGAGGGGAGAGGCAAGGCTCGGCTCAGAACCCTCTCTGGGATCCAGACAGAGAGGAGATTCATTCATTAATCCAGCAGGTTGAAAGTCAGGACACACTGACAGCAGGCTTCAGGACAAAGTGTGCTTTTCTGTATGTATGTATGTGTGTGTGTGTGTGTGTGTGTGTGTGTGTGCGTGTCCGTGTGTGCGTGTCCGTGTGTGCGTGTCCGTGTGTGTGTGTCCGTGTGCGTTGGTGGGTAGTAGGGGGATAGGGTAGATGAGCTCTTTAAATAACCTGGGTACAGACAGGAGCAGCCAGAGGCATGGCATACAAGACCGTCCTTGACCTCCTGTCTCACACACACACACACACACACACACACACACACACACACACACACAACCAATGACTTTAAACAGCCTGTAAGGGTGGAGTGGGGGTAGGGAGAGTGTGCTACAATTCAGGTATATAAAGTACAACAGAGATGACAATAGCAGCACCCAGAACTATTATTATGCTGATGAACGGCACCCAGAACCATTATTAGGCTGATGACCGGCACCATTATTAGGCTGATGAAGGGTCACCCAGTACCATTATTAGGCTGATGAAGGGTCACCCAGCACCCTTATTAGGCTGATGAACTGCACCCAGCACCATTATTAGGCTGATGAACTGCACCCAGTACCCTTATTAGGCTGATGAACTGCACCCAGCACCATTATTAGGCTGATGAACTGCACCCAGCACCCTTATTAGGCTGATGAACTGCACCCAGTACCATTATTAGGCTGATGAACTGCACCCAGCACCATTAGAAGGCTGATGAACTGCACCCAGCACCATTAGTAGGCTGATGAACTGCACCCAGCACCATTAGTAGGCTGATGAACTGCACCCAGCACCATTAGTAGGCTGATGAACTGCACCCAGCACCATTATTAGGCTGATGAACTGCACCCAGCACCATTATTAGGCTGATGAACTGCAACCAGCACCATTATTAGGCTGATGAACTGCAACCAGCACCATTATTAGGCTGATGAACTGCAACCAGCACCATTATTAGGCTGATGAACTGCACCCAGCACCATTATTAGGCTGATGAACTGCACACAGCACCATTATTAGGCTGATGAACTGCAACCAGCACCATTATTAGGCTGATGAACTGCAACCAGCACCAATATTAGGCTGATGAACAGCACCCAGCACAACTATTAGTACAGCTACAGTATCTTGTAACTTGATAGAGGATATATCATCCTACATTAAACACATGGTATGAGACATATAATTAATACATTCTAGACATTAGATTAACCCACTAAGAATTGTTCATCAATCCTGTGTAGACAAGATACCCATTAATGAAAAACTTCATACATGCATCAGATAAAAGTAGAATGAAAAAACATGAGCTGCCGCACACCCAGAGGAAATGATTTTATGGAGAGGTGCTGACTAACGGCGAATAAACTATAAGCTATAAATATAGAGTCGCACACTCTATATATAAACTCCCAGTAATTTAGTGGGTAAATCCCCTTCTTCGGGCACAGTGATGCCAAAATGAAATGATTTACCTAATACATTTTTATTTAATTATAGCGTATCTTTATAGCTTAGCTTATCTTTATAGCTATTTTTATAGCTTATTATATGCATCAGATAAAACCAGATTGATGTTTAGTAGAATCACACTGACTGATTCATGTGTAGTAGAATCACACTGACTGATTCATGTGTAGTTGAATCACACTGACTGATTAATGGGTCGTAGAATCACACTGACTGATTCATGTGTAGTTGAATCACACTGACTGATTCCGGTGTAGTAGAATCACACTGACTGATTCATGTGTAGTAGAATCACACTGACTGATTCATGTGTAGTTGAATCACACTGACTGATTAATGTGTCGTAGAATCACACTGACTGATTCATGTGTAGTAGAATCACACTGACTGATTCATGTGTAGTAGAATCACACTGACTGATTCATGTGTCGTAGAATCACACTGACTGATTCATGTGTAGTAGAATCACACTGACTGATTCCGGTGTAGTAGAATCACACTGACTGATTCCGGTGTAGTAGAATCACACTGACTGATTCATGTGTAGTAGAATCACACTGACTGATTCATGTGTAGTAGAATCACACTGACTGATTCCGGTGTAGTAGAATCACACTGACTGATTCCGGTGTAGTAGAATCACACTGACTGATTCATGTGTAGTAGAATCACACTGACTGATTCATGTGTAGTAGAATCACACTGACTGATTCCGGTGTAGTAGAATCACACTGACTGATTCATGAAAGCACCGCCGTGAGCTGCCCAGTGACATGAGCCTACCAGACAAGCAGAATAACTTATGTGTTCGCTTTGAGGCAAGTAACACTGAAACATGCATGAGAATATCAGCTGTTCCGGATGACTGTGTGATCACACTTTCCACAGCCGATGTAAGTAAGACCTTTAAACAGGTCAACATTCACAAGAACACGGGGCCAGACGGATTACCAGGATGTGTACTCAGAGCATGCGCTGACCAACTGGCAAGGGTCTTCACTGACATTTTCAACCTCTCCCTGTCTGAGTCTGTAATACCAACATGTTTCAAGCAGACCACCATAGTCCCTGTGCCCAAGAACACTAAGGTAACCTGCCTAAATGACTACCGACCTGTAGCACTCACATCTCTAGCCATGAAATGCTTTGAAAGGCTGGTCAGGGCTCACATCAACACAATTATCCCAGAAACCCTAGATCCACTTCAATTTGCATACCGCCCCAACAGATTCACAGATGATGCAATCTCTATTGTACTCCACACTGCCCTTTCACACCTGGACAAAAGGAACCCCTATGTGAGAATGCTATTCATTGACTGCAGCTCAGCATTCAACACCATAGTGCCCTCAAAGCTCATCACTAAGCTAAGGAACCTGGGACTAAACACCTCCCTCTGTAACTGGATCCTGGACTTCCTGACGGGCAGCCCCCAGGTGGTGAGGGTAGGTAACAACACATCCGCAACACTGATCCTCAACACGGGGCCCCTCGGGTGCATGCTCAGTCCCTCCTGTACTCCCTGTTCACTCATGACTGCACAGCCAGGCACGACTCCAACACCATCATTAAGTTTACCAATTACACAACAATGGTAGGCCTGAGCACAGACAACGACGAGACAGCCTATATGGAGGAGGTCAGGGACCTGACCGTGTGGTGCAAGGACAACAACCTCTCCCTCAATGTGATCAAGACAAAGCAGATGATTGTGGATTACAAGAAAAGGAGGACCGAGCACACCCCCATTCTCATCGACAGGGCTGTAGTTAAGCAGGTTGAGAGCTTCAAGTTCCTTGGTGTCCACATCAACGACAAACTAACGTGGTACGGCACACCAGGAAAGTCGTGAGGAGGGCACGACAAAACCTATTCCCCCTCTGGAGACTGAAAAGATTTGGCATGGGTCCTCAGATCCTCAAAAGGTTTTACAGCTGCACCATCGAGAGCATCCTGACGGGTTGCATCACAGCCTGGTATGGCAACTGACCGCAAGACACTACAGAGGGTAGTACGTACAGCCCAGTACATCACTGGAGCCAAGCTGCCTGTCATCCAGGACCTCTATACCAGGCGGTGTCAGACGAAGGCCCTAAAAATTGTCAAAGACTCCAGCCACCCTAGTCATAGACTGTTCTCTCTGCTACTGCTTGGCAAGTGGTACCGGTGCGCCACGTCTAGGTCCAAGAGGCTTCTAAACAGCTTCTACCCCCAAGTCATGACTCCTGAACATCTAATCAAACGTCTACCCAGAATATTTTCACCCCCCCCATTCTACGCTGCCGCTGCTACTCTGTGTTATTATCTATGCATAGTCACTTTAATAACTCTACCTACATGTACATATTACCTCAATTACCTCGACACCTCGACACTCAATTACCGGTACCCCTGTATACAGCCCCGCTATTGTTATTTTACTGTTGCTTTTTAATTATTTGTCATTTTTATCTCTTACTTTTTTTTAGGTATTTTCTTAAAACCACATTGTTGGTTAAGGGCTTACGGGTTTGTAAGTAAGCATTTCACTGTAAGGTCTATTTTAATATTATTTTAGACCTTTATTTAACTCGTCTACACCTGTTGTATTCGGTGCATGTGACTTATTTTATTTGATGTGTAGTATAATCAGACTGATTGATTAATGTGTAGTTGAATTACACTGATTGATTAATGTGTAGTAGATTCACACGGACTGATTAATGTGTAGCAGAGTCACACTGACTGATTCATGTGTCGTAGAGTCACACTGACTGATTCATGTGTCGTAGAGTCACACTGACTGATTCATGTGTAGTACAATCACACTGATTGATTCATGTGTAGTAGAGTCACACTGATTGATTCATGTGTAGTAGAGTCACACTGATTGATTCATGTGTAGTAGAGTCACACTGATTGATTCATGTGTAGTAGAGTCACACTGATTGATTCATGTGTAGTAGAGTCACACTGATTGATTCATGTGTAGTAGAGTCACACTGATTGATTCATGTGTAGTAGAGTCACACTGATTGATTCATGTGTAGTAGAGTCACACTGATTGATTCATGTGTAGTAGAGTCACACTGATTGATTCATGTGTAGTAGTCACACTGATTGATTCATGTGTAGTAGAGTCACACTGATTGATTCATGTGTAGTAGAGTCACACTGATTGAGTCATGTGTAGTAGAGTCACACTGATTGAGTCATGTGTAGTAGAGTCACACTGATTGATTCATGTGTAGTAGAGTCACACTGATTGATTCATGTGTAGTAGAGTCACACTGATTGATTCATGTGTAGTAGAGTCACACTGATTGATTCATGTAGTAGAGTCACACTGATTGATTCATGTGTAGTAGAGTCACACTGATTGATTCATGTGTAGTAGAGTCACACTGATTGATTCATGTGTAGTAGAGTCACACTGATTGATTCATGTGTAGTAGAGTCACACTGATTGATTCATGTGTAGTAGAGTCACACTGATTGATTCATGTGTAGTAGAGTCACACTGATTGATTCATGTGTAGTAGAGTCACACTGATTGATTCATGTGTAGTAGAGTCACACTGATTGATTCATGTGTAGTAGAGTCACACTGATTGATTCATGTGTAGTAGAGTCACACTGATTGAGTCATGTGTAGTAGAGTCACACTGATTGATTCATGTGTAGTAGAGTCACACTGATTGATTCATGTAGTAGAGTCACACTGATTGATTCATGTGTAGTAGAGTCACACTGATTGATTCATGTGTAGTAGAGTCACACTGATTGATTCATGTGTAGTAGAGTCACACTGATTGATTCATGTGTAGTAGAGTCACATTGATTGATTCATGTGTAGTAGAGTCACACTGATTGATTCATGTGTAGTAGTCACATTGATTGATTCATGTGTAGTAGAGTCACACTGATTGATTCATGTGTAGTAGAGTCACACTGATTGAGTCATGTGTAGTAGAGTCACACTGATTGATTCATGTGTAGTAGAGTCACACTGATTGATTCATGTGTAGTAGAGTCACACTGATTGATTCATGTGTAGTAGAGTCACACTGATTGATTCATGTGTAGTAGAGTCACACTGATTGATTCATGTGTAGTAGAGTCACACTGATTGATTCATGTGTAGTAGAGTCACACTGATTGATTCATGTGTAGTTGAATCCACAAATTTTGTTCCAGACAGAACCCTTATTTATTTTGTTCCGTTCCACTGTTCCGACCAGCAAAATAAAGTTCTGAACCAGATTGAACACCAAAAAAGTCACGGTTTATTTAGTTCCTTTCTGTTCCTTTTAAAACCTCAAGATGAAACTAGTTCACCAATCAATGCGGATAGAGCAGCTTGCTATGGAGCGGGCAAGCTATTTACATGCATTGGACAGAGTAGACGAGTGTAGGGAATGAGATGCAACTGAAATTTTGCGGGTGGGGAGAAAGCGAGAGAAGGTGTTGACATCTTGTTGTTATGACATGCACTATCTTAATCAGGACCACTGAATTATATCTACGGAGGAATGGCTTCTATGAAGGACCTTTAAATGTCTTTGAACTTCAGTGAGTTGACTTAATGTTGGGCCAGCTAGCTTTTTAATTTTTTTTATTTGACCCTTATTTTACTAGTCAAGTCAGTTAAAAATGGTTATTTGCAATGATGGCCTAGCCGGACAATGCTGGGCCAATTGTGCTCCGCCCTATGAGACTCCCAATCACGGCCAGTTGTGATACAGCCTGGAATTGGACCAGGGTCTGTAATGACGCCACTAGCACCGAGATACAGTGCTTTAGACTGCTGCGCCACTCGGGAGCCCTTGAGCTAACAAGCTTGTGTGTGCAGAGCGGCACCAGAAGGAAAATAATAACATGTCTTAACTTTCTGTATTTAATAAATCCAATGTGAAACGTGATAACTACAGAGGATACAATGAGACAGGAGGAGGAGACACTGAGACAGGAGGAGGAGGAGAGGAGGAGGAGACACTGAGACAGGAGGAGGAGACACTGAGACAGGAGGAGGAGGGGAGGAGGAGGAGACACTGAGACAGGAGGAGGAGACACTGAGACAGGAGGAGGAGGAGAGGAGGAGGAGACACTGAGACAGGAGGAGGAGGAGGAGGAGGAGGAGACACTGAGACAGGAGGAGGAGGAGGAGGAGGAGGAGGAGACACTGAGACAGGAGGGAGGAGGGGGAGGAGGAGGAGACACTGAGAGGAGGAGGAGGAGGAGGAGGAGGAGACACTGAGACATGAGACAGGAGGAGGAGGGAGGAGGAGGAGACACTGAGACAGGAGGAGGGAGGGAGGAGGAGGAGACACTGAGAGAGGAGGGAGGAGGAGGAGACACTGAGACAGGAGGAGGAGGGAGGAGACACTGAGACAGGAGGAGGAGGAGGGGAGGAGGAGGAGACACTGAGACAGGAGGAGGAGGAGGGGAGGAGGAGGAGACACTGAGACAGGAGGAGGAGGGGAGGAGGAGGAGACACTGAGACATGAGGAGGAGGGACACTGAGAGGAGGAGGAGACACTGAGACAGGAGGAGGGGAGGAGGAGGAGACACTGAGACAGGAGGAGGAGGGGAGGAGGAGGAGACACTGAGACATGAGGAGGAGGGGAGGAGGAGGAGACACTGAGACAGGAGGAGGAGGAGAGGAGGAGGAGACACTGAGACAGGAGGAGGAGACACTGAGAAAGGAGGAGGAGACACTGAGACAGGAGGAGGAGGAGAGGAGGAGGAGACACTGAGACAGGAGGAGGAGGGGAGGATGAGGAGACACTGAGACAGGAGGAGGAGGAGGAGACACTGAGACAGGAGGAGGAGAGGAGACAGGAGGAGGAGGAGAGGAGGAGGAGACACTGAGAAAGGAGGAGGAGACACTGAGACAGGAGGAGGAGGAGAGGAGGAGGAGGAGGAGACACTGAGACAGGAGGAGGGGAGGAGGAGGAGACACTGAGACAGGAGGAGGAGGGGAGGAGGAGGAGACACTGAGACATGAGGAGGAGGGGAGGAGGAGGAGACACTGAGACAGGAGGAGGAGGAGAGGAGGAGGAGACACTGAGACAGGAGGAGGAGACACTGAGAAAGGAGGAGGAGACACTGAGACAGGAGGAGGAGGAGAGGAGGAGGAGACACTGAGACAGGAGGAGGAGGGGAGGATGAGGAGACACTGAGACAGGAGGAGGAGGAGGAGACACTGAGACAGGAGGAGGAGACACTGAGACAGGAGGAGGAGGAGAGGAGGAGGAGACACTGAGAAAGGAGGAGGAGACACTGAGACAGGAGGAGGAGGACTGAGACAGGAGGAGGAGACACTGAGACAGGAGGAGGAGGGGAGGATGAGGAGACACTGAGACAGGAGGAGGAGGAGGAGACACTGAGACAGGAGGAGGAGACACTGAGACAGGAGGAGGAGACACTGAGAGGAGGAGGAGACACTGAGACAGGAGGAGGGGAGGAGGAGGAGACACTGAGACAGGAGGAGAGGAGGAGAGGAGGAGGAGACACTGAGACAGGAGGAGGAGAGGAGGAGGAGGAGACACTGAGACAGGAGGAGGAGACACTGAGACAGGAGGAGGAGGAGGAGACACTGAGACAGGAGGAGGAGACACTGAGACAGGAGGAGGAGACACTGAGACAGGAGGATGAGGAGGAGGAGGAGGTACTGAGACAGGATGAGGAGGAGAAGACACTGAGACAGGAGGATGAGGAGGAGGGGCTACTGAGACAGGATGAGGAGGAGAAGACACTGAGACAGGAGGATGAGGAGGAGACACTGAGACAGGAGGATGAGGAGGAGACACTGAGACAGGACGATGTGAGGAGACACTGAGACAGGAGGAGGAGGAGAGGAGGAGGAGACACTGAGACAGGAGGAGGAGACACTGAGAAAGGAGGAGGAGACACTGAGACAGGAGGAGACACTGAGAGGAGAGGAGGAGGAGACACTGAGACAGGAGGAGGAGGGAGAGGATGAGGAGACACTGAGACAGGAGGAGGAGGAGGAGACACTGAGACAGGAGGAGAGAGACACTGAGACAGGAGGAGGAGGACTGGAGGAGGAGAGGAGACTGAGAAAGGAGGAGGAGACACTGAGACAGGAGGAGGAGGGGAGGAGGAGGAGGAGACACTGAGACAGGAGGAGGGGAGGAGGAGGAGACACTGAGACAGGAGGAGGAGGGGAAACAGGAGGAGGAGACACTGAGACATGAGGAGGAGGGGAGGAGGAGGAGACACTGAGACAGGAGGAGGAGGAGACAGTGAGAGAGGAGGAGGAGACACTGAGACAGGAGGAGGAGACACTGAGAAAGGAGGAGGAGACACTGAGACAGGAGGAGGAGGAGAGGAGGAGGAGACACTGAGACAGGAGGAGGAGGGGAGGATGAGGAGACACTGAGACAGGAGGAGGGAGGAGGAGACACTGAGACAGGAGGAGGAGACACTGAGACAGGAGGAGGAGGAGGAGGAGGAGGAGACACTGAGAAAGGAGGAGGAGGAGACACTGAGACAGGAGGAGGAGGAGAGGAGGAGGAGACACTGAGACAGGAGGAGGAGGGAGACACTGAGGAGGAGGAGGAGACACTGAGACAGGAGGAGGAGGAGGAGACACTGAGACAGGAGGAGGAGACACTGAGACAGGAGGAGGAGGAGAGGAGGAGGAGACACTGAGACAGGAGGAGGGGAGGAGGAGGAGACACTGAGACAGGAGGAGGAGGAGAGGAGGAGGAGACACTGAGACAGGAGGAGGAGGAGAGGAGGAGGAGACACTGAGACAGGAGGAGGAGACACTGAGACAGGAGGAGGAGGAGGAGACACTGAGACAGGAGGAGGAGGGGAGGAGGAGGAGACACTGAGACAGGAGGAGGAGACACTGAGACAGGAGGAGGAGACACTGAGACAGGAGGATGAGGAGGAGGAGGAGGTACTGAGACAGGATGAGGAGGAGAAGACACTGAGACAGGAGGATGAGGAGGAGGAGCTACTGAGACAGGATGAGGAGGAGAAGACACTGAGACAGGAGGATGAGGAGGAGACACTGAGACAGGAGGATGAGGAGGAGACACTGAGACAGGACGATGTGAGGAGACACTGAGACAGGACGATGTGAGGAGACAATGAGACAGGAGGATGTGGAGGAGACAATGAGACAGGAGGAGGAGACACTGAGACAGGAGGAGGAGGAAGAGCTACTGAAACAGGAGGAGGAGGAGACACTGAGACAGGAGGAGGAGGAGGAGACACCGAGACAGGAGGATGAGGAGGAGACACCGAGACAGGAGGATGAGGAGGAGACACTGAGACAGGAGGATGAGGAGGAGACACTGAGACAGGAGGATGTGGAGGAGACAATGAGACAGGAGGAGGAGACACTGAGACAGGAGGAGGAGACACTGAGACAGGAAGAGGGGGAGACACTGGGACAGGAGGAGGAAGAGGAGGAGACACTGAGACAGGAGGAGGAGGAGACACTGAGACAGGAGGAGGAGGAGATA
This sequence comes from Oncorhynchus nerka, assembly GCF_034236695.1. Classification (NCBI taxonomy): domain Eukaryota; kingdom Metazoa; phylum Chordata; class Actinopteri; order Salmoniformes; family Salmonidae; genus Oncorhynchus; species Oncorhynchus nerka. The sequence goes on from NC_088400.1 coordinate 22,505,012, forward strand.
CTGAGACAGGAGGAGGAGGAGCTACTGAGACAGGAGGAGGAGGAGCTACTGAGACATGAGGAGGAGGAGCTACTGAGACAGGAGGAGGAGGAGGAGGAGACACTGAGACAGGAGGAGGAAGAGGAGGAGACACTGAGACAGGAGGAGGCGGAGACACTGAGACAGGAGGAGGAGGAGCTACTGAGACATGAGGAGGAGGAGCTACTGAGACAGGAGGAGGAGGAGACACTGAGACAGGAGGAGGAGGAGCTACTGAGACAGGAGGAGGAGGAGCTACTGAGACAGGAGGAGTAGGAGGAGGAGCGACTGAGACAGGAGGAGTAGGAGGAGATGCTGAGACAGGAGGAAGAGGAGACACTGAGACAGGAGGATGAGGAGACACAGACAGGAGGAGGAGGAGGAGGAGGAGACACTGAGATAGGAGGAGACACTGAGACAGGAGGATGAGGAGGAGCAGACACTGAGACAGGAGGAAGAGACACTGAGAGGAGGAGGAGGAGACACTGAGATAGGAGGAAGAGACACCGAGACAGGAGGAAGAGACACCGAGACAGGAGGAGGAAGAGGAGACACTGAGACAGGAGGAGGAAGAGGAGACGCTGAGACAGGAGGAAGAGGAGACACTGAAACAGGAGGATGAGGAGAAGGAGAGACTGAGACAGGAGGAGGAGGGGAATGAGACACTGAGAGGAGGAGGAGGAGACACTGAGACAGGAGGAAGAGACACTGAGACAGGAGGAGGAGGAGCTACTGAGACAGGAGGACGAGGAGACACTGAGACAGGAGGAGAAGGAGAGACTAACAAGAAGAGCAGACACTGAGACAAGAGGAGGAGGAGCTACTGAGACAGGAGGAGGAGACACTGAGACAGGAGGAAGAGACACTGAGACAGGAGGATGAGGAGGAAGAGACACTGAGACAGGAGGAGGAGGAGACACTGAGAAAGGAGGAGGAGACACTGAGAGAGGAGGAGGAGACACTGAGAGGAGAATGAGGAGGAGTAGACACTGAGACAGGAGGAGGAGGAGACACTGAGACAGGACGATGAGGAGGAGGAGACAGTGAGACAGGAGGAGGAGGAGACAGTGAGACAGGAGGAGGAGGAGACACTGAGACAGGAGGAGGAGGAGGAGCTACTGAAACAGGAGGAGGAGGAGCTACTGAGACAGGATGAGGAGGAGAAGACACTGAGACAGGAGGAGGAGGAGACACTGAGACAGGAGGAGGAGGAGACAGTGAGACAGGAGGAGGAGGAGACACTGAGACAGGAGGAGGAGGAGGAGGAGCTACTGAGACAGGATGAGGAGGAGAAGACACTGAGACAGGAGGAGGAAGAGCTACTGAAACATTTACATTTACATTTAAGTCATTTAGCAGACGCTCTTATCCAGAGCGACTTACAAATTGGTGCATTCACCTTATGACATCCAGTGGAACAGTAGTGCATCTAAATCTTTTAAGGGGGGTGAGAGGGATTACTTTATCCTATCCTAGGTATTCCTTAAAGAGGTGGGGTTTCAGGTGTCTCCGGAAGGTGGTGATTGACTCCGCTGTCCTGGCGTCGTGAGGGAGTTTGTTCCACCATTGGGGGGCCAGAGCAGCGAACAGTTTTGACTGGGCTGAGCGGGAACTGTACTTCCTCAGTGGTAGGGAGGCGAGCAGGCCAGAGGTGGATGAACGCAGTGCCCTTGTTTGGGTGTAGGGCCTGATCAGAGCCTGGAGGTACTGAGGTGCCGTTCCCCTCACAGCTCCGTAGGCAAGCACCATGGTCTTGTAGCGGATGCGAGCTTCAACTGGAAGCCAGTGGAGAGAGCGGAGGAGCGGGGTGACGTGAGAGAACTTGGGAAGGTTGAACACCAGACGGGCTGCGGCGTTCCTGGATGAGGAGGAAGAGACACTGAGACAGGAGGAGGAGGAGACACTGAGACAGGAGGAGGAGGAGGAGACATCGAGACAGGAGGATGAGGAGGAGACACTGAGACAGGAGGATGAGGAGGAGACACTGAGACAGGAGGATGTGGAGGAGACAAAGAGACAGGAGGAGGAGACACTGAGACAGGAGGAGGAAGAGGAGGAGACACTGAGACAGGAAGAGGAGGAGACACTGGGACAGGAGGAGGAAGAGGAGGAGACACTGAGACAGGAGGAGGAGGAGACACTGAGACAGGAGGAGGAGGAGACACTGAGACAGGAGGAGGAGGAGCTACTGAGACAGGAGGAGGAGGAGCTACTGAGACAGGAGGAGGAGGAGCTACTGAGACATGAGGAGGAGGAGCTACTGAGACAGGAGGAGGAGAAGGAGGAGACACTGAGACAGGAGGAGGAAGAGGAGGAGACACTGAGACAGGAGGAGGAGGAGGAGACACTGAGACAGGAGGAGGAGGAGACACTGAGCCAGGAGGAGGAGGAGACACTGAGACAGGAAGAGGAGGAGACACAGACAGGAGGAGGAGGAGACACTGAGACAGGAGGAGGAGGAGCTACTGAGACAGGAGGAGGAAGAGGAGACGCTGAGACAGGAGGAAGAGGAGACACTGAGACAGGAGGATGAGGAGACACTGAGACAGGAGGAGGAGGAGGAGAAACTGAGATAGGAGGAGACACTGAGACAGGAGGATGAGGAGGATCAGACACTGAGACAGGAGGAAGAGACACTGAGAGGAGGAGGAGGAGACACTGAGACAGGAGGAAGAGACACCGAGACAGGAGGAAGAGACACCGAGACAGGAGGAGGAAGAGGAGGAGACACTGAGACAGGAGGAGGAAGAGGAGACGCTGAGACAGGAGGAAGAGGAGACACTGAAACAGGAGGATGAGGAGAAGGAGAGACTAACAAGAAGAGCAGACACTGAGACAAGAGGAGGAGGAGCTACTGAGACAGGAGGAGGAGGGGGATGAGACACTGAGAGGAGGAGGAGGAGACACTGAGACAGGAGGAAGAGACACTGAGACAGGAGGAGGAGGAGACACTGAGACAGGAGGATGAGGAGAAGGAGAGACTAACAAGAAGAGCAGACACTGAGACAAGAGGAGGAGGAGCTACTGAGACAGGAGGAGGAGACACTGAGACAGGAGGCGAGGAGAAGGAGAGACTAACAAGAAGAGCAGACACTGAGACAAGAGGAGGAGGAGCTACTGAGACAGGAGGAGGAGACACTGAGACAGGAGGAAGAGACACTGAGACAGGAGGATGAGGAGGAAGAGACACTGAGACAGGAGGAGGAGGAGACACTGAGAAAGGAGGAGGAGACACTGAGAGAGGAGGAGGAGACACTGAGAGGAGGATGAGGAGGAGTAGACACTGAGACAGGAGGAGGAGGAGACACTGAGACAGGACGATGAGGAGGAGGAGACAGTGAGACAGGAGGAGGAGGAGACACTGAGACAGGAGGAGGAGGAGCTACTGAAACAGGAGGAGGAGGAGATACTGAGACAGGAGGAGGAGGAGACACTGAGACAGGAGGATGAGGAGGAGGAGACACTGAGACAGGAGGAGGAGGAGACAGTGAGACAGGAGGAGGAGACACTGAGACAGGAGGAGGAGGAGACACTGAGACAGGAGGAGGAGGAGGAGACACTGAGACAGGAGGAGCTACTGAGACAGGAGGAGGAGGAGCTACTGAAACAGGAGAAGGAGGAGACACTGAGGCAGGAGGAGGAGGAGCTACTGAAACAGGATGAGGAGGAGACACTGAGACAGGAGGAGGAGGAGGAGGAGCTACTGAGACAGGAGGAGGAGACACTGAGGCAGGAGGAGGAGGAGGAGACACTGAGACAGGAGGAGGACGAGGACGAGGAGCTACTGAAACAGGAGGAGGAAGAGACACTGAGACAGGAGGAGGAGGAGCTACTGAGACAGGAGGAGGAGGAGACACTGAGGCAGGAGGAGGAGACACTGAGACAGGAGGAGGAGGAGGAGCTACTGAAACAGGAGGATGAGGAGGAGGAGACACTGAGCCAGGAGGAGGAGGAGACAGTGAGACAGGAGGAGGAGGAGACACTGAGACAGGAGGAGCTACTGAGACAGGAGGAGGAGGAGCTACTGAAACAGGAGAAGGAGGAGACACTGAGACAGGAGGAGGAGGAGCTACTGAGACAGGAGGAGGAGGAGCTACTGAGACAGGAGGAGGAGAAACTGAGGCAGGAGGAGGAGGAGGAGACACTGAGACAGGAGGAGGACGAGGAGCTACTGAAACAGGAGGAGGAAGAGACATTGAGACAGGAGGAGGAGGAGGAGCTACTAGGACAGGAAGAGGAGGAGACACTGAGACAGGAGGAGGAGACAATGAGACAGGAGGAGGAGGAGCTACTGAGACAGGAGGAGGAGGAGACACTGAGACAGGAGGAGGAGACACTGAGACAGGAGGAGGAGGAGACTGAGACAGGAGGAGGAGGAGACACTGAGGGAGAAACACTGAAGAGAAACAAAGGTGACGAGGAAGACAGAAATACTGTCCGTCAAAACCTACTAACAGTGAGTGTCAAAACGTACAAACAGTGAGTGTCAAAACGTACAAATAGTGGCCCACATAAAACAAAACTGGTACCAAGGTACAAGAAGAGAAATATGTTTTTGGATTATATAATGTGGTTGTTTCAGCTGGCTTTTTTGAATGCACTTACAGTAAGTCACTCTGGATCAGAAGAGAGGAGAGGGACATAGAGACATCTCATCACATAATTTCTCCAGGGAATAGTGCTGAACACAGTAGATCTTAATCTACAGCTGATTGGAGAAGTGGCTTGCTGATGAGACTAAGAGGAACAACACCATTTCTTACTTAAACATAGTTGTCTAGTAACATCAACAAGATTAGTTGTGACACTTTGTATTTTACATCTGAGGTGGTCTTTAATTCTTGGTTATTAACACTTTCTTGAAGGTTTTATAGTTTTACTTTACTATGGTTTCAGCAACCTTACTTGAATGCACTTATCGTAGGTCCTACTCGGTAAGAGTGCCTGCTGAACGACTAAAGAATTACATGAAAGATGTGTGTGTTGGGGGGTGTATACTAGTACACTCTCCAACAAAATAAGACATGAATTGGCCTAATCTATTACCCAGTGTCACATGCTTATCGAGATGTCCGATTAGAGCGGAGAAGCAAAACACCTGACCAGATAACTGACCATCTAACTAACCAGATAATAGGTCCTCAGTCTCCAGACCAAATAACAGGTCCTCAGTCTCCAGACCAGATAACAGGTCCTCAGTCTCCAGACCAGATAACAGGTCCTCAGTCTCCAGACCAGATAACAGGTCCTCAGTCTCCTGACCATCTAACTGACCAGATAACAGGTCCTCAGTCTCCTGACCATCTAACTGACCAGATAACAGGTCCTCAGTCTCCCGACCATCTAACTGACCAGATAACAGGTCCTCAGTCTCCCGACCATCTAACTGACCAGATAACAGGTCCTCAGTCTCCTGACCATCTAACTGACCAGATAACAGGTCCTCAGTCTCCTGACCATCTAACTAACCAGAGGCTACAGACCTGCTCCACCCAACATTAGCTTTGGCCTAGCATAGCATACCAATCAGTCTTACTGTTAATCTAGTGTAGCATACCAATCAGTCTTCCTGTTAATCTAGTGTAGCATACCAATCAGTCTTCCTGTTAACCTAGTGAAGCATACAAATCAGTCATCCTGTTAATCTAGTGTTGCATACCAATCAGTCTTCCTGTTAATCTAGTGTAGCATACCAATCAGTCTTCCTGTTAATCTAGTGTAGCATACCAATCAGTCTTCCTGCATACCAATCAGTCTTCCTGTTAATCTAGTGTAGCATACCAATCAGTCTTCCTGTTAACCTAGTGAAGCATACCAATCAGTCTTCCTGTTAATCTAGTGTAGCATACCAATCAGTCTTCCTGTTAATCTAGTGAAGCATACCAATCAGTCTGCCTGTTAACCTAGTGAAGCATACCAATCAGTCATCCTGTTAATCTAGTGTTGCATACCAATCAGTCTTCCTGTTAATCTAGTGTTGCATACCAATCAGTCTTCCTGTTAATCTAGTGTAGCATACCAATCAGTCTTCCTGTTAATCTAGTGTAGCATACCAATCAGTCTTCCTGTTAATCTAGTGAAGCATACCAATCAGTCTTCCTGTTAATCTAGTGTAGCATACCAATCAGTCTTCCTGTTAATCTAGCATAGCACACCAATCAGTCTTCCTGTTAATCTAGTGTAGCATACCAAATCAGTCTTCCTGTTAATCTAGTGTAGCATACCAATCAGTCTTCCTGTTAACCTAGTGTATCATACCAATCAGTCTTCCTGTTAATCTAGTGTAGCATACCAATCAGTTTTCCTGTTAATCTAGTGTAGCATACCAATCAGTCTTCCTGTTAATCTAGTGTTGCATACCAATCAGTCTTCCTGTTAATCTAGTGTTGCATACCAATCAGTCTTCCTGTTAATCTAGTGTTGCATACCAATCATTCTTCCTGTTAACCTAGTGAAGCATACCAATCAGTCTTCCTGGTAATTTGATATCTACAGTGGGGTTGTTGAGGAACTATAGATGCAAAGTGGCAATATGATAATTGAGGGGGAGGTGTTAATGTAGGAGTTCTGTGTGGGTGTTAATGTTCATGGCTACCTGACCAACTACTGCACAGATGAAGGAGAAATTCCGACCTCATATACCGTATCCACCTTTTCTTATACTGTAAACCCCTCTTAATATACTGTATCCACCCTCTTCATATACTGTATCCCCCTCTTCATATACTGTATCCCCCTCTTCATATACTGTATCCCCCTCTTCATATACTGTAACCCCCATCTTCATATACTGTATCCAACCCTCTTCATATACTGTAGCCCCCTCTAAATATACTGTAGCCACCCTCTTTATATACTGTATCCCCCCTCTAAATATACTGTAGCCACCCTCTAAATATACTGTAGCCCCCCTCTAAATATACTGTATCCACCCTCTAAATATACTGTAGCCCTCCTCGTCATAAACTGTATCCCCCTCTAAATATACTGTAGCCTCCCTCTTCATACACTGTAGGCCCCCTCTTCAAATACTGTATCCCCCTCTAAATATACTGAAGCCCCCTCTTCATATACAGTAGCCCCCTCTAAATATACTGTAGCCCCCTCTAAATATACTGTAGCCCCCTCTAAATATACTGTATCCACCCTCTAAACATACTGTAGCCCTCCTCTTCATATACTGTATCCCCCTCTTCATATTCTGTAGCCCCCTCTTCATATACTGTAGCCCCCTCTTCATATACTGTAGCCCCCTCTTCATATACTGTAGCCCCCTCTTCATATACTGTAGCCCCCTCTTCATATACTGTAGCCCCCTCTTCATATACTGTAGCCCCCTCTTCATATACTGTAGCCCCCTCTTCATATACTGTAGCCCCCTCTTCATATACTGTAGCCCCCTCTTCATATACTGTAGCCCCCTCTTCATATACTGTAGCCCCCTCTTCATATACTGTAGCCCCCTCTTCATATATTGTAGCCCCCTCTTCATATACTGTAGCCCCCTCTTCATATACTGTAGCCCCCTCTTCATATACTGTAGCCCCTCTTCATATCCTGTATCCCCCTCTTCATATACTGTAGCCCCCTCTTCATATCCTGTATCCCCCTCTTCATATACTGTAGCCCCTCTTCATATACTGTAGCCCCCTCTTCATATACTGTAGCCCCTCTTCATATCCTGTAGCCCCCTCTTCATATACTGTAGCCCCTCTTCATATACTGTAGCCCCCTCTTCATATACTGTAGCCCCCTCTTCATATCCTGTATCCCCCTCTTCATATACTGTAGCCCCCTCTTCATATACTGTAGCCCCCTCTTCATATACTGTAGCCCCTCTTCATATACTGTAGCCCCCTCTTCATATACTGTAGCCCCCTCTTCATATACTGTAGCCCCCTCTTCATATAGCCCCCTCTTCATATACTGTAGCCCCCTCTTCATATACTGTAGCCCCCTCTTCATATACTGTAGCCCCCTCTTCATATACTGTAGCCCCTCTTCATATACTGTAGCCCCTCTTCATATCCTGTAGCCCCCTCTTCATATACTGTAGCCCCCTCTTCATATACTGTAGCCCCCTCTTCATATACTGTAGCCCCTCTTCATATACTGTAGCCCCTCTTCATATACTGTAGCCCCCTCTTCATATACTGTAGCCCCCTCTTCATATACTGTAGCCCCCTCTTCATATACTGTAGCCCCCTCTTCATATACTGTAGCCCCCTCTTCATATACTGTAGCCCCCTCTTCATATACTGTAGCCCCTCTTCATATACTGTAGCCCCTCTTCATACTGTACTTCATATATCCCCCTCTTCATATACTGTAGCCCCCTCTTCATATACTGTAGCCCCCTCTTCATATACTGTAGCCCCCTCTTCATATACTGTAGCCCCTCTTCATATGCTGTAGCCCCCTCTTCATATACTGTAGCCCCCTCTTCATATACTGTAGCCCCCTCTTCATATACTGTAGCCCCCTCTTCATATACTGTATCCCCCTCTTCATATACTGTAGCCCCCATCTTCATATACTGTAGCCCCCTCTTCATATACTGTAGCCCCCTCTTCATATACTGTAGCCCCCTCTTCATATACTGTATCCCCCTCTTCATATACTGTAGCCCCCTCTTCATATACTGTAGCCCCCTCTTCATATACTGTAGCCCCCTCTTCATATACTGTAGCCCCTCTTCATATGCTGTAGCCCCCTCTTCATATACTGTAGCCCCCTCTTCATATACTGTAGCCCCCTCTTCATATACTGTAGCCCCCTCTTCATATACTGTAGCCCCCTCTTCATATACTGTAGCCCCCTCTTCATATACTGTAGCCCCTCTTCATATACTGTAGCCCCCTCTTCATATCCTGTATCCCCCCTCTTCATATACTGTAGCCCCCTCTTCATATACTGTAGCCCCCTCTTCATATACTGTAACCCCCTTCTTGAATCATCCACACCAAAACTACGTGTTTGTCTTTATCCTGTGGTTTTTTAATAGCTGCACACACACACACACATAAAGGATGATTGGGGCTTTGGATTTATGGAAAGTCCCTAAGAAGTTGAGTACACAAGGATACAGTTAATCTCAACCTCTAGAGTCGAGACCCTCAATACCTTCTAGCTCATTCATTTCAATAGATAAGACATGATAAATGTCTCTTTTCGTAGATGACACTGCGATAGAAATTTGACTTCTTAGATAGTAATGAATTCACCCAGACCAGTGGTGGATGTCCTGTCCTCATGTGATGTTAACGCCGCCATGTACACAGGTCATTGAGTCATTAGTAGCTAGGTGAGGAGTGTTGGTGTGGGCTGCCTGACCTGGTTACAATGGGAAGGTAGGTATGGGAGAGTGGGGTAAGTTGATCCAAAGGGGTAAGTTGATCCAAAGGGGTAAGTTGATCCAAAGGGGTAAGTTGATCCAAAGGGGTAAGTTGATCCTAAGGGGTAAGTTGATCCAAAGGGGTAAGTTGATCCAAAGGGGTAAGTTGATCCAAAGGGGTAAGATTGTTCTATGTATCAGTTGGGGTCTCTATACGCTTCAATATGAGATCCTAAAGCTAGCATGAATGTGCATTCTTAAACAGTATCTGTGTGGGCTAATATAGTTAACATGTTGGCCTTGGGGTAATTTGAGCCAATGGTTGAGCCATTGACAAGTTGAGCAAATGTAAGTGTTTTCATCCCAGGCGTAATGCAAGGCATTATCGCTGGGATATGAGGTAACAACAGGGCCTGGCCTATGTTAAAAGTTGTTCGGCGTTAAACCTGTGTTAAAAGATGCTTAAAATGATTAAAAGACAAAACAGTGACTGTGATTGTGCTGAATTGTGTAATAAAGACTGAAATGTTTAATGACTTCTGCTAATTCCCAATGATATACAACTTTGTGAAATATATGTAGATATCTTTGTTAGAAAGAAAATTATATTTCGCTTGAAGGGGTGATGCTGAATGTAGAAAATGGCTCAACTTACGCCACTCTCCACTATAGGCAGCGGCCGACATAAAACTGACCCATTTCCAAAGGCAGCACAAGAGGAGCTAGCTAGCTAACAGAGATAACAGATATCAGTAGCACAACCAGCAGGGGTCAGAGACAAATGTATGACCATATTAGAGACACATTATTTCCCTTAGATTACACTGACCAACAAAGAATTTGAAAAACAAATCCAATTTTGATAAACTCCCATATCTATTGGGTGAAATACCACAGTGTGCAATCACAACAGCAAAATATTTGTGACGTGTTGCCACAACAAAAGGGCAACCAGTGAGGAACAAACACTAAAGCATCAAATATGGTGAACTAGGGCTAAAGTACTAACTATAGGGAACTAGGGCTAAAGTACTAAATATGGGGAACTAGGGCTAAAGCACTAAAGATAGGGAACTAGGGCTAAAGTACTAAATATGGGGAACTAGAGCTAAAGTACTGAATATGGGGAACTAGGGCTAAAGTACTAAATATAGGGAACTAGAGCTAAAGTACTGAATATGGGGAACTAGGGCTAAAGTACTAAATATAGGAAACTAGGGCTGAAGTACTAAATATAGGGCTAAAGCACTAAATATAGGGAACTAGGGCTATAGTACTAAATATGGGGAACTAGGGCTAAAGTACTAAATATAGGGAACTAGGGCTAAAGTACTAAATATAGGGCTAAAGCACTAAATATAGGGAACTAGGGCTAAAGTACTAAATATGGGGAACTAGGGCTAAATAATTAAATATTGGGAATTAGGTAAATATGGGGAACTAGGGCTAAAGTACTAAATATTATGAACTAGGGCTAAAGTAATAAATATAAGGAACTAGGGCTAAAGTACTAAATATGGGGAACTAGGGCTAAAGCACTAAATATAGGGAACTAGAGCTAAAGTACTGAATATGGGGAACTAGGGCTAAAGTACTAAATATAGGGAACTAGAGCTAAAGTACTGAATATGGGGAACTAGGGCTAAAGTACTAAATATAGGGAACTAGGGCTAAAGTAATAAATATGGGGAATTAGGGCTAAATGACTAAATATGGGGAACTTGGGCTAAAATACTAAATATGGGGAAGTAGGGCTAAAGTACGAAATATAGGGCACTAGGGCTAAAGTACTAAAGATAGGGAACTTTGGCAAAATTACTAAATATAGGGATAAAGTACAAAATACAGGAAACTAAAGCTAAAGTACTAAATACAGTTAACTAGGTCTGAAGCACTGAATATAGGGAACTAGGTATAAAGAACTAAATACAGGGTACTAGGGCTAAAGTACTAAATATAGGGAACTAGGGCTAAAGTACAGAATTTTGGGAACTAGGGCTAAATGACTAAATATAGGACACTAGGGCTAAAGTCCTGAATATAGGGAATTAGAGATTAATGACTAAATATAGGGCTAAAGTGCTAAATACAGGGAACTAGGGCTAAAGTACTCAATATGGGGAACTAGGGCTAAAGTACTAAATATAGGGAACTAGGGCTAATGTACTAAATAAAGGAAACTAAGGCTAAAGTACTGAATATGGGGAACTAGGGCTAAAATACTAAATATAGGAAACTAGGGCTAAAGTAATAAATATAGGGAACTAGGGCTAAAGTACTGAATATAGGGAACCAGGGCTAAAGCACTAAATATAGGGCTAATGTACTAAATATAGGAACTAGGGCTAAAGGACTAAATATGGGGAACTATGGCTAAAGGACTAAATATGGGGAACTATGTCTAAAGGACTAAATATGGGGAACTAGGGCTAAAGTACTAAATAAAAGTGACTAGGGCTAAGGTACTAAATATTGGGACCAAGCGCTAAAGTACTGAATATAGGGACCTAGGGCTAAAGTACTGAAAATAGGGAACTGGGGCTAAAGTACTAAATATCGGGAACTAGGGCTAAAGTACTAAATATCGGGAACTAGGGCTAAAGTACTAAATATGGGGAACTAGGGCTAAAGTACTAAATACAGGGAAGTACGGCTAAAGTATTAAATATAGGAAACTAGGGCTAAAGTACTAAATATAGGGCTAAAGCACTCAATATAGGGAACTAGGGCTAAAGTACTAAATATGGGGAACTAGGGCTAAAGTACTAAATATAGGGAACTAGGGCTAAAGTACTAAATATAGGGCTAAAACACTAAATATAGGGAACTAGGGCTAAAGTACTAAATATGGGGAACTAGGGCTAAAGTACTAAATATAGGGAACTAGGGCTAAAGTACTAAATATAGGGCTAAAGCAATAAATATAGGGAACTAGGGCTAAATAATTAAATATTGGGAATTAGGGAAATACTAAATATGGGGAACTAGGGCTAAAGTACTAAATATTATGAACTAGGGCTAAAGTAATAAATATAAGGAACTAGGGCTAAAGTACTAAATATGGGGAACTAGGGCTAAAGCACTAATTATAGGGAACTAGGGCTAAAGTACTAAATATGGGGAACTAGAGCTAAAGTACTGAATATGGGGAACTAGGGCTAAAGTACTAAATATAGGGAACTAGAGCTAAAGTACTGAATATGGGGAACTAGGGCTAAAGTAATAAATATTGGGAATTAGGGCTAAAGTACGAAATATAGGGCACTAGGGCTAAAGTACTAAAGATAGGGAACTTTGGCAAAATTACTAAATATAGGGATAAAATACTAAATACAGTTAACTAGGACTGAAGCACTGAATATAGGGAACTAGGTATAAAGAACTAAATACAGGGTACTAGGGCTAAAGTACTAAATATAGGGAACTAGGGCTAAAGTACAGAATTTTGGGAACTAGGGCTAAATTACTAAATATAGGACACTAGGGCTAAAGTCCTGAATATAGGGAATTAGGGATACATGACTAAATATAGGGCTAAAGTGCTAAATACAGGGAACTAGGGCTAAAGTACTCAATATGGGGAACTAGGGCTAAAGTACTAAATATGGGGAACTAGGGCTAAAGTTCTGAATGTGGGGAACTAGGGCTAAAGTACTAAATATAGGGAACTAGGGCTAATGTACTAAATAAAGGAAACTAAGGCTAAAGTACTGAATATGGGGAACTAGGGCTAAAATACTAAATATAGGAAACTAGGGCTAAAGTAATAAATATGGGGAACTAGGGCTAAAGTATTGATTATAGGGAACTAGGGCTAAAGTACGGAATATAGGGAACTAGGGCTAAAGTACTAAATATAGGGAACTAGGGCTAAAGTACTGAATATAGGGAACCAGGGCTAAAGCACTAAATATAGGGCTAATGTACTAAATATAGGAACTAGGGCCAAAGTACTAAATATAGGGAACTAGGGCTAAAGTACTAAATATGGGTAACTAGGGCAAAAATACTGCATATAGGGAACTAGGACTAAAGTACTAAATATCGGGAATGAGGGCTAAAGCATCAAATATGGTGAACTAGGGCTAAAGGACGAAATATGGATAACTAGGGCTAAAGTACTAAATATGGGGAACTAGGGCTATAGTAATAAATATGGTGAACTAGGGCTAAAGGACTAAATATGGATAACTAGGGCTAAAGTACTAAATATGGTGAATAGGGCTATAGAAATAAATATGGTGAACTAGGGCTAAAGGACTAAATATGGATAACTAGGGCTAAAGTACTAAATATGGGGAACTAGGGCTATAGTAATAAATATGGGGAACTAGGGCTAAAGTACTAAATATGGAGAACTAGGGCTATAGTAATAAATATGGGGAACTAGGGCTAAGTTGCTACATATGGGGAACTAGGGCTAACGTACAAAATATGGGGAACTAGGGCTAAAGTAATAAATATGGGGAACTAGGGCTAAAGTACTAAATGTGGGGAACTAGGGCTAAAGTAATAAATATGGGGAACTAGGGCTAAAGAACTAAATATGGGGAACTAGGGCTAAAGGACTAAATATGGGGAACTAGGGCTAAAATACTAAATATAGGAAACTAGGACTAAAGTAATAAATATTGGGAACTAGCACTAAAGTATTTATTATAGGGAACTAGGGCTAAAGTACTAAATACAGGGAACTAGGGCTAAAGTACTAAATACAGGGAACTAGGGCTAAAGTACTAAATATGGGGAACTAGGGCTAAAGTACTAAAAACAGGGAACTAGGGCTAAAGTACTAAATACAGGGAACTATGGCTAAAGTACTAAATATAGGGAACTAGGGCTAAAGTACTAAATATGGGGAACTAGGGCTAAAGTACTAAATATAGGGAACTAGGGCTAAAGTACTAAATATAGGGAACTAGGGCTAAAGTACTAAATATAGGGAACTAGGGCTAAAGTACTAAATATAGGGAACTAGGGCTAAAGTACTAAATATAGGGAACTAGGGCTAAAGTACTAAATATAGGGAACTAGGGCTAAAGTACTAAATATAGGGAACTAGGGCTAAAGTACTAAATATGGGGAACTAGGGCTAAAGTACTAAATATAGGGAACTAGGGCTAAAGAACTAAATATGGGGAACTAGGGCTAAAATACTAAATATAGGAAACTAGGACTAAAGTAATAAATATTGGGAACTAGCACTAAAGTATTTATTATAGGGAACTAGGGCTAAAGTACTAAATACAGGGAACTAGGGCTAAAGTACTAAATACAGGGAACTAGGGCTAAAGTACTAAATATAGGGAACTAGGGCTAAAGTACTAAATATGGGGAACTAGGGCTAAAGTACTAAATATTGGGAACTAGGGCTAAAGTACTGAATATAGGGAACCAGGGCTAAAATACTAAATATAGGGCTAATGTACTAAATATAGGAACTAGGGCTAAAGTTTTAAATATGGGGAATGAGGGCTAAAGCATCAAATATGGTGAACTAGGGCTAAAGGACTAAATATGGGGAACTAGGGCTAAAGTACTGCATATAGGGAACTAGGGCTAAAGTACTAAATAAAAGTAACTAGGGCTAAGGTACTAAATATTGGGACCAAGCGCTAAAGTACTGAATATAGGGACCTAGGGCTAAAGTACTCAAAATAGGGAACTGGGGCTAAAGTACTAAATATCGGGAACTAGGGCTAAAGTACTAAATATCGGGAACTAGGGCTAAAGTACTAAATATGGGGAACTAGGGCTAAAGTACTAAATACAGGGAAGTACGGCTAAAGTACTAAATATAGGAAACAAGGCTAAAGTACTAAATATAGGGCTAAAGCACTAAATATAGGGAACTAGGGCTAAAGTACTAAATATGGGGAACTAGGGCTAAAGTACTAAATATAGGGAACTAGGGCTAAAGTACTAAATATAGGGCTAAAGCACTAAATATAGGGAACTAGGGCTAAAGTACTAAATATGGGGAACTAGGGCTAAATAATTAAATATTGGGAATTAGGGAAAATACTAAATATGGGGAACTAGGGCTAAAGTACTAAATATAAGGAACTAGGGCTAAAGTACTAAATATGGGGAACTAGGGCTAAAGCACTAAATATATGGAACTAGGGCTAAAGTACTAAATATGGGGAACTAGAGCTAAAGTACTGAATATGGGGAACTAGGGCTAAAGTACTAAATATAGGGAACTAGAGCTAAAGTACTGAATATGGGGAACTAGGGCTAAGGTACTAAATATAGGGAACTAGGGCTAAATTACTAAATATAGGACACTAGGGCTAAAGTCCTGAATATAGGGAATTAGGGATACATGACTAAATATAGGGCTAAAGTGCTAAATACAGGGAACTAGGGCTAAAGTACTCAATATGGGGAACTAGGGCTAAAATACTAAATATGGGGAACTAGGGCTAAAGTTCTGAATGTGGGGAACTAGGGCTAAAGTACTAAATATAGGGAACTAGGGCTAATGTACTAAATAAAGGGAACTGGGTCTAGAGTACTAAATATCGGGAACTAGGGCTAAAGTACTAAATCTGGGTAACTAGGGCTAAAGTACTGAATATAGGGAACTAGGGCTAAAATACTGGATATAGGGAACTAGGACTAAAGTACTAAATATCGGGAATGAGGGCTAAAGCATCAAATATGGGGAACTAGGGCTAAAGGACTAAATAAAGGTAACTAGGGCTAAAGGACTAAATATGGTGAACTAGGGCTAAAGTACTAAATATGGGGAACTAGGGCTATAGTAATAAATATGAGGAACTAGGGCTAAAGTACTAAATATGGGGAACTAGGGCTATAGTAATAAATATGGGGAACTAGGGCTAAGTTGCTACATATGGGGAACTAGGGCTAACGTACTAAATATGGGGAACTAGGGCTAAAGTAATAAATATGGGGAACTAGGGCTAAAGTACTAAATGTGGGGAACTAGGGCTAAGTTGCTACATATGGGGAACTAGGGCTAAAGTAATAAATATAGGAAACTAGGACTAAAGTAATAAATATGGGGAACTAGCGCTAAAGTATTGATTATAGGGAACTAGGGCTAAAGTACAGAATATATGGAACTAGGTCTAAAGTACTGAATATAGGGAACCAGGGCTAAAGCACTAAATATAGGGCTAAAGTACTAAATATGGGGAACTAGGGCTAAAGTACTAAATATTGGGAACTAGGGCTAAAGTACTAAATAAAAGTAACTAGGCTAAGTTACTAAATATTGGGACCAAGCGCTAAAGTATTGAATATAGGTACCTAGGGCTAAAGTACTGAATATAGGTACCTAGGGATAAAGTACTGAATATAGGGAACTGGGGCTAAAGTACTGAATATAGGGAACTGGGGCTAAAGTACTAAATATAGGGAACTAGAGCTAAAGTACTGAATATGGGGAACTAGGGCTAAGGTACTAAATATAGGGAACTAGAGCTAAAGTACTGAATATGGGGAACTAGGGCTAAGGTACTAAATATAGGGAACTAGGGCTAAATTACTAAATATAGGACACTAGGGCTAAAGTCCTGAATATAGGGAATTAGGGATACATGACTAAATATAGGGCTAAAGTGCTAAATACAGGGAACTAGGGCTAAAGTACTCAATATGGGGAACTAGGGCTAAAATACTAAATATGGGGAACTAGGGCTAAAGTTCTGAATGTGGGGAACTAGGGCTAAAGTACTAAATATAGGGAACTAGGGCTAATGTACTAAATAAAGGGAACTGGGTCTAGAGTACTAAATATCGGGAACTAGGGCTAAAGTACTAAATCTGGGTAACTAGGGCTAAAGTACTGAATATAGGGAACTAGGGCTAAAATACTGGATATAGGGAACTAGGACTAAAGTACTAAATATCGGGAATGAGGGCTAAAGCATCAAATATGGGGAACTAGGGCTAAAGGACTAAATAAAGGTAACTAGGGCTAAAGGACTAAATATGGTGAACTAGGGCTAAAGTACTAAATATGGGGAACTAGGGCTATAGTAATAAATATGAGGAACTAGGGCTAAAGTACTAAATATGGGGAACTAGGGCTATAGTAATAAATATGGGGAACTAGGGCTAAGTTGCTACATATGGGAAACTAGGGCTAACGTACTAAATATGGGGAACTAGGGCTAAAGTAATAAATATGGGGAACTAGGGCTAAAGTACTAAATGTGGGGAACTAGGGCTAAGTTGCTACATATGGGGAACTAGGGCTAAAGTAATAAATATAGGAAACTAGGACTAAAGTAATAAATATGGGGAACTAGCGCTAAAGTATTGATTATAGGGAACTAGGGCTAAAGTACAGAATATATGGAACTAGGTCTAAAGTACTGAATATAGGGAACCAGGGCTAAAGCACTAAATATAGGGCTAAAGTACTAAATATGGGGAACTAGGGCTAAAGTACTAAATATTGGGAACTAGGGCTAAAGTACTAAATAAAAGTAACTAGGGCTAAGTTACTAAATATTGGGACCAAGCGCTAAAGTATTGAATATAGGTACCTAGGGCTAAAGTACTGAATATAGGTACCTAGGGATAAAGTACTGAATATAGGGAACTGGGGCTAAAGTACTGAATATAGGGAACTGGGGCTAAAGTACTAAATATAGGGAACTAGAGCTAAAGTACTGAATATGGGGAACTAGGGCTAAGGTACTAAATATAGGGAACTAGAGCTAAAGTACTGAATATGGGGAACTAGGGCTAAGGTACTAAATATAGGGAACTAGGGCTAAATTACTAAATATAGGACACTAGGGCTAAAGTCCTGAATATAGGGAATTAGGGATACATGACTAAATATAGGGCTAAAGTGCTAAATACAGGGAACTAGGGCTAAAGTACTCAATATGGGGAACTAGGGCTAAAATACTAAATATGGGGAACTAGGGCTAAAGTTCTGAATGTGGGGAACTAGGGCTAAAGTACTAAATATAGGGAACTAGGGCTAATGTACTAAATAAAGGGAACTGGGTCTAGAGTACTAAATATCGGGAACTAGGGCTAAAGTACTAAATCTGGGTAACTAGGGCTAAAGTACTGAATATAGGGAACTAGGGCTAAAATACTGGATATAGGGAACTAGGACTAAAGTACTAAATATCGGGAATGAGGGCTAAAGCATCAAATATGGGGAACTAGGGCTAAAGGACTAAATAAAGGTAACTAGGGCTAAAGGACTAAATATGGTGAACTAGGGCTAAAGTACTAAATATGGGGAACTAGGGCTATAGTAATAAATATGAGGAACTAGGGCTAAAGTACTAAATATGGGGAACTAGGGCTATAGTAATAAATATGGGGAACTAGGGCTAAGTTGCTACATATGGGGAACTAGGGCTAACGTACTAAATATGGGGAACTAGGGCTAAAGTAATAAATATGGGGAACTAGGGCTAAAGTACTAAATGTGGGGAACTAGGGCTAAGTTGCTACATATGGGGAACTAGGGCTAAAGTAATAAATATAGGAAACTAGGACTAAAGTAATAAATATGGGGAACTAGCGCTAAAGTATTGATTATAGGGAACTAGGGCTAAAGTACAGAATATATGGAACTAGGTCTAAAGTACTGAATATAGGGAACCAGGGCTAAAGCACTAAATATAGGGCTAAAGTACTAAATATGGGGAACTAGGGCTAAAGTACTAAATATTGGGAACTAGGGCTAAAGTACTAAATAAAAGTAACTAGGGCTAAGTTACTAAATATTGGGACCAAGCGCTAAAGTATTGAATATAGGTACCTAGGGCTAAAGTATTGAATATAGGTACCTAGGGCTAAAGTACTGAATATAGGGAACTGGGGCTAAAGTACTGAATATAGGGAACTGGGGCTAAAGTACTGAATATAGGGAACTGGGGCTAAAGTACTGAATATAGGGAACTGGGGCTAAAGTACTACATATGGGGAACTAGGGCTAAAGTACTGAATATAGGGAACTAGGGCTAAAGTACTGAATATAGGGAACTGGGGCTAAAGTACTACATATGGGGAACTAGGGCTAAAGTACTAAATATGGGGAACTAGGGCTAAAGTACTGAATATAGGTACCTAGGGCTAAAGTACTGAATATAGGGAACTGGGGCTAAAGTACTACATATGGGGAACTAGGGCTAAAGTACTAAATATGGGGAACTAGGGCTAAAGTACTAAATATGGGGAACTAGGGCTATAGTAATAAATATGGGGAACTAGGGCTAAGTTGCTAGATATGGGGAACTAGGGCTAAAGTACTAAATATGGGGAACTAGGGCTAAAGTAATAAATATGGGGAACTAGGGCTAAAGTAATAAATATGGGGAACTAGGGCTAAAGTAATAAATATGGGGAACTAGGGCTAAAGTACTAAATATGGGCAACTAGGGCTAAAGTAATAAATATGGGGAACTAGGGCTAAAGTACTAAATATGGGGAACTTGGGCTAAAGTACTAAATATAGGGAACTAGGGCTAATGTACTAAATAAAGGAAACTAAGGCTAAAGTACTGAACATGGGGAACTAGGGCTAAAATACTAAATATAGGAAACTAGGGCTAAAGTATTGATTATAGGGAACTAGGGCTAAAGTACGGAATATATGGAACTAGGGCTAAAGTACTAAATATAGGGAACTAGGGCTAAAGTACTGAATATAGGGAACCAGGGCTAAAGCACTAAATATAGGGCTAATGTACTAAATATAGGAACTAGGGCTAAAGTTTTAAATATGGGGAATGAGGGCTAAAGCATCAAATATGGTGAACTAGGGCTAAAGGACTAACTATAGGGAACTAGGGCTAAAGTACTAAATACAGGAAACTAGGGCTAAAGTACTAAATATCGGGAATGAGGGCTAAATCATCAAATATGGCGAACTAGGGCTAAAGTAATAAATATGGGGAACTAGGGCTAAAGTACTAAATCTGGGGAACTAGGGCTAAAGTTCTGAATGTGGGGAACTTGGGCTAAAGTACTAAATATAGGGAACTAGGGCTAATGTACTAAATAAAGGAAACTAAGGCTAAAGTATTGATTATAGGGAACTAGGGCTAAAGTACGGAATATATGGAACCAGGGCTAAAGCACTAAATATAGGGCTAATGTACTAAATATAGGAACTAGGGCTAAAGTTCTGAATGTGGGGAACTTGGGCTAAAGTACTAAATATAGGGAACTAGGGCTAATGTACTAAATAAAGGAAACTAAGGCTAAAGTATTGATTATAGGGAACTAGGGCTAAAGTACGGAATATATGGAACCAGGGCTAAAGCACTAAATATAGGGCTAATGTACTAAATATAGGAACTAGGGCTAAAGTACTAAATATGGGTAACTAGGGCTAAAGTACCAAATATCGGGAATGAGGGCTAAAGCATCAAATATGGCGAACTAGGGCTAAAGGACTAAATAAAGGTAACTAGGGCTAAAGTACTAAATATTGGGACCTAGCTCTAAAGTACTGAATATAGGGACCTAGGGCTAAAGTACTAAATATGGGGAACTAGGGCTAAAGTACTAAATATCGTGAACTAGGGCTAAAGTACTAAATATCAGGAACTATGGCTATAGTACTAAATATAGGGAACTAGGGCTAAAGTAATAAATATGGGGACCTAGGGCTAAGTTGCTACATATGGGGAACTAGGGCTAAAGTACTAAATATGGGGAACTATGGCTAAAGTACTAAATATGGGGAACTAGGGCTAAAGTACTAAATATGGGGAACTAGGGCTAAAATACTAAATATGGGGAACTAGGGCTAAAGTACTAAATATGGGGAACTAGGGCTATAGTAATAAATATGGGGAACTAGGGCTAAGTTGCTAGATATGGGGAACTAGGGCTAAAGTACCAAATATCGGGAATGAGGGCTAAAGTACTAAATATAGGGAACTAGGGCTAAAGTACTGAATATAGGGAACCAGGGCTAAAGCACTAAATATAGGGCTAATGTACTAAATATAGGAACTAGGGCTAAAGTACTGAATATAGGGAACCAGGGCTAAAGCACTAAATATAGGGCTAATGTACTAAATATAGGAACTAGGGCTAAAGTACTAAATATGGGTAACTAGGGCTAAAGTACCAAATATCGGGAATGAGGGCTAAAGCATCAAATATGGCGAACTAGGGCTAAAGGACTAAATAAAGGTAACTAGGGCTAAAGGACTAAATAAAGGTAACTAGGGCTAAAGTACTAAATATTGGGACCTAGCTCTAAAGTACTGAATATAGGGACCTAGGGCTAAAGTACTAAATATGGGGAACTAGGGCTAAAGTACTAAATATGGGGAACTAGGGCTAAAGTACTAAATATGGGGAACTAGGGCTAAAATACTAAATATGGGGAACTAGGGATAAAGTAATAAATATGGGGAACTAGGGCTATAGTAATAAATATGGGGAACTTGGGCTAAAATAATAAATATGGGGAACTAGGGCTAAAGTAATAAATATGGGGAACTAGGGCTAAAGTACTAAATATGGGGAACTAGGGCTAAAGTAATAAGTATGGGGAACTAGGGCTAAAGTACTAAATATGGGGAACTAGGGCTAAAGTAAGAAATATAGGACACTAGGGCTAAAGTCCTGAATATAGGGAATTAGGGATAAATGACTAAATATAGGGCTAAAGTACTGAATATGGGGCACTAGGGCTAAAGTAATAAATAAAGGTAACTAGGGCTAAAGTACTGAATATAGGGAACCAGGGCTAAAGGACTAAATATAGGGAACTAGGGCTAAAGTACTGAATATAGGGAACCAGGGCTAAAGCACTAAATATAGGGCTAATGTACTAAATATAGGAACTAGGGCTAAAGTTTTAAATATGGGGAATGAGGGCTAAAGCATCAAATATGGTGAACTAGGGCTAAAGGACTAACTATAGGGAACTAGGGCTAAAGTACTAAATATTGGGAACTAGGGCTAAAGTACTAAATACAGGGAACTATGGCTAAAGTACTAAATATGGGTAACTAGGGCTAAAGTACCAAATATCGGGAATGAGGGCTAAAGCATCAAATATGGCGAACTAGGGCTAAAGTACTAAATATTGGGACCTAGCTCTAAAGTACTGAATATAGGGACCTAGGGCTAAATTACTAAATATGGGGAACTAGGGCTAAAGTACTAAATATGGGGAACTAGGGCTAAAGTACTAAATATCGTGAACTAGGGCTAAAGTACTAAATATCGGGAACTATGGCTAAAGTACTAAATATCGGGAACTATGGCTAAAGTACTAAATATAGGGAACTAGGGCTAAAGTAATAAATATGGGGAACTAGGGCTAAGTTGCTACATATGGGGAACTAGGGCTAAAGTAATAAATATGGGGAACTAGGGCTAATGTACTAAATATGGGGAACTAGGGCTAAAGTACTAAATATGGGGAACTATGGCTAAAATACTAAATATGGGGAACTAGGGCTAAAGTACTAAATATGGGGAACTAGGGCTATAGTAATAAATATAGGGAA
The DNA here is from genome assembly GCF_034236695.1 of Oncorhynchus nerka. Lineage (NCBI taxonomy): Eukaryota > Metazoa > Chordata > Actinopteri > Salmoniformes > Salmonidae > Oncorhynchus > Oncorhynchus nerka. The sequence goes on from NC_088400.1 coordinate 22,527,851, forward strand.
CTTGGGCTAAAATAATAAATATGGGGAACTAGGGCTAAAGTAATAAATATGGGGAACTAGGGCTAAAGAAATAAATATGGGGAACTAGGTCTAAAGTACTAAATATGGGGAACTAGGGCTAAAGGACTAAATATGGGGAACTAGAGCTAAAGTAATAAATATGGGGAACTAGGGCTAAAGTAATAAATATGGGGAACTAGGGCTAAAGAAATAAATATGGGGAACTAGGTCTAAAGTACTAAATATGGGGAACTAGGGCTAAAGGACTAAATATGGGGAACTAGGGTTAAAGTACTAAATATGGGGAACTAGGGCTAAAGTACTAAATATCGTGAACTAGGGCTAAAGTACTAAATATCGGGAACTATGGCTAAAGTACTAAATATCGGGAACTATGGCTAAAGTACTAAATATAGGGAACTAGGGCTAAAGTAATAAATATGGGGAACTAGGGCTAAGTTGCTACATATGGGGAACTAGGGCTAAAGTAATAAATATGGGGAACTAGGGCTAATGTACTAAATATGGGGAACTAGGGCTAAAGTACTAAATATGGGGAACTATGGCTAAAATACTAAATATGGGGAACTAGGGCTAAAGTACTAAATATGGGGAACTAGGGCTATAGTAATAAATATAGGGAACTTGGGCTAAAATAATAAATATGGGGAACTAGGGCTAAAGTAATAAATATGGGGAACTAGGGCTAAAGAAATAAATATGGGGAACTAGGTCTAAAGTACTAAATATGGGGAACTAGGGCTAAAGGACTAAATATGGGGAACTAGAGCTAAAGTAATAAATATGGGGAACTAGGGCTAAAGTAATAAATATGGGGAACTAGGGCTAAAGAAATAAATATGGGGAACTAGGTCTAAAGTACTAAATATGGGGAACTAGGGCTAAAGGACTAAATATGGGGAACTAGGGTTAAAGTACTAAATATAGGGAACTAGGGCTAAAGTACTGCATATAGGGAACTAGGGTTAAAGTACTAAATAAAGGTAACTAGGGCTAAAGTACTAAATATAGGGAACTAGGGCTAAAGTAATAAATATGGGGAACTAGGGCTAAAGTACTAAATATCGGGAACTAGGGCTAAAGTACTAAATATAGGGAACTAGGGCTAAAGTACTAAATATAGGGAACTAGGGCTAAAGTAATAAATATGGGGAACTAGGGCTAAAGTACTAAATATGGGGAACTAGGGCTAAAGTACTAAATATGGGGAACTAGGGCTAAAGTACTAAATATGGGGAACTAGGGCTAAAGTACTAAATATGGGGAACTAGGGCTAAAGTAATAAATATGGGGAACTAGGGCTATAGTAATAAATATGGGGAACTAGGGCTAAGTTGCTACATATGGGGAACTAGGGCTAAAGTACTAAATATGGGGAACTTGGGCTAAAATAATAAATATGGGGAACTAGGGCTAAAGTAATAAATATGGGGAACTAGGGCTAAAGTAATAAATATGGGGAACTAGGGCTAAAATACTAAATGTGGGGAACTAGGGCTAAAGTAATAAATATGGGGAACTAGGGCTAAAGTAATAAATATGGGGAACTAGGGCTAAAGTACTAAATATGGGGAACTAGGGCTAAAGTAATAAATATGGGGAACTAGGGCTAAAGTAATAAATATGGGGAACTAGGGCTAAAGTAATAAATATGGGGAACTAGGGCTAAAGTACTAAATATGGGGAACTAGGGCTAAAGTAATAAATATGGGGAACTAGGGCTAAAGTACTAAATGTGGGGAACTAGGGCTAAAGTAATAAATATGGGGAACTAGGGCTAAAGTAATAAATATGGGGAACTAGGGCTAAAGTAATAAATATGGGGAACTAGGGCTAAAGTACTAAATGTGGGGAACTAGGGCTAAAGTAATAAATATGGGGAACTAGGGCTAAAGTAATAAATATGGGGAACTAGGGCTAAAGTAATAAATATGGGGAACTAGGGCTAAAGTACTAAATATGGGGAACTACGGCTAAAGTAAGAAATATAGGACACTAGGGCTAAAGTCCTGAATATAGGGAATTAGGGATAAATGACTAAATATAGAGCTAAAGTGCTAAATACAGGGAACTAGGGCTAAAGTACTAAATATGGGGAACTATGGCTAAAGTACTAAATATGGGGAACTAGGGCTAAAGTTCTGAATGTGGGGAACGAGGGCTAATGTGCTAAATAAAGGAAACTAAGGCTAAAGTACTGAATATGGGGCACTAGGGCTAAAATACTAAATATAGGAAACTAGGGCTAAAGTACTAAATAAAGGTAACTAGGGCTAAAGTACTAAATATTGGGACCTAGCGCTAAAGTATTGATTATAGGGAACTAGGGCTCAAGTATGGAATATATGGAACTAGGGCTAAAGTACTAAATATAGGGAACCAGGGCTAAAGCACTAAATATAGGGCTAAAATACTGCATATAGGGAACTAGGGCTAAAGTACTAAATATCGGGAATGAGGGCTAAAGCATCAAATATGGCGAACTAGGGCTAAAGGACTAAATATGGGGAACTAGGGCTAAAGTACTAAATATGGGGAACTAGGGCTAAAGAAATAAATATGGGGAACTAGGTCTAAAGTACTAAATATGGGGAACTAGGGCTAAAGGACTAAATATGGGGAACTAGGGCTAAAGAAATAAATATGGGGAACTAGGTCTAAAGTACTAAATATGGGGAACTAGGGCTAAAGGACTAAATATGGGGAACTAGGGTTAAAGTACTAAATATAGGGAACTAGGGCTAAAGTACTGCATATAGGGAACTAGGGCTAAAGGACTAAATATGGGAAACTAGGGCTAAAGTACTAAATATAGGGAACTAGGGCTAAAGTACTGCATATAGGGAACTAGGGCTAAAGTACTAAATAAAGGTAACTGGGGCTAAAGTACTAAATATTGGGACCTAGCTCTAAAGTACTGAATATAGGGACCTAGGGCTAAAGTACTGAATATAGGGAACTAGGGCTAAAGTACTAAATATTGTGAACTAGGGCTAAAGTACTAAATATCGGGAACTAGGGCTAAAGTGCTAAATATAGGGAACTAGGGCTAAAGTAATAAATATGGGGAACTAGGGCTAAAGGACTAAATATTGGGAACTAGGACTAAAGTACTGCATATAGGGACCTAGGGCTAAAGTACTAAATATGGGGAACTAGGGCTAAAGTACTAAATATGGGGAACTAGGACTAAAGTACTGCATATAGGGACCTAGGCCTAAAGTACTGAATATAGGGAACTATGGCTAAAGTACTAAATATCATGAACTAGGGCTAAAGTACTAAATATGGGGAACTAGGGCTAAAGTAATAAATATGGGGAACTAGGGCTATAGTAATAAATATGGGGAACTAGGGCTAAGTTGCTACATATGGGGAACTAGGGCTAAAGTACTAAATATGGGGAACTTGGGCTAAAATAATAAATATGGGGAACTAGGGCTAAAGTAATAAATATGGGGAACTAGGGCTAAAGTACTAAATATGGGGAACTAGGGCTAAAGTAATAAATATGGGGAACTAGGGCTAAAGTACTAAATGTGGGGAACTAGGGCTAAAGTAATAAATATGGGGAACTAGGGCTAAAGTACTAAATATGGGGAACTAGGGCTAAAGTAATAAATATGGGGAACTAGGGCTAAAGTACTAAATATGGGGAACTAGAGCTAAAGTACTAAATATGGGGAACTAGGGCTAAAGTACTAAATATGGGGAACTAGGGCTAAAATACTAAATATGGGGAACTAGGGCTAAAGCACTAAATATGGGGAACTAGGGCTATAGTAATAAATATAGGGAACTTGGGCTAAAATAATAAATATGGGGAACTAGGGCTAAAGTAATAAATATGGGGAACTAGGGCTAAAGTACTAAATATGGGGAACTAGGGCTAAAGTAATAAATATGGGGAACTAGGGCTAAAGTACTAAATGTGGGGAACTAGGGCTAAAGTAATAAATATGGGGAACTAGGGCTAAAGTAATAAATATGGGGAACTAGGGCTAAAGTAATAAATATGGGGAACTAGGGCGAAAGTACTAAATATGGGGAACTACGGCTAAAGTAAGAAATATAGGACACTAGGGCTAAAGTCCTGAATATAGGGAATTAGGGATAAATGACTAAATATAGAGCTAAAGTGCTAAATACAGGGAACTAGGGCTAAAGTACTAAATATGGGGAACTATGGCTAAAGTACTAAATATGGGGAACTAGGGCTAAAGTTCTGAATGTGGGGAACGAGGGCTAATGTGCTAAATAAAGGAAACTAAGGCTAAAGTACTGAATATGGGGCACTAGGGCTAAAATACTAAATATAGGAAACTAGGGCTAAAGTACTAAATAAAGGTAACTAGGGCTAAAGTACTAAATATTGGGACCTAGCGCTAAAGTATTGATTATAGGGAACTAGGGCTAAAGTATGGAATATATGGAACTAGGGCTAAAGTACTAAATATAGGGAACCAGGGCTAAAGCACTAAATATAGGGCTAAAATACTGCATATAGGGAACTAGGGCTAAAGTACTAAATATCGGGAATGAGGGCTAAAGCATCAAATATGGCGAACTAGGGCTAAAGGACTAAATATGGGGAACTAGGGCTAAAGTACTAAATATGGGGAACTAGGGCTAAAGAAATAAATATGGGGAACTAGGTCTAAAGTACTAAATATGGGGAACTAGGGCTAAAGGACTAAATATGGGGAACTAGAGCTAAAGTAATAAATATGGGGAACTAGGGCTAAAGTAATACATATGGGGAACTAGGGCTAAAGAAATAAATATGGGGAACTAGGTCTAAAGTACTAAATATGGGGAACTAGGGCTAAAGGACTAAATATGGGGAACTAGGGTTAAAGTACTAAATATAGGGAACTTGGGCTAAAGTACTGCATATAGGGAACTAGGGCTAAAGTACTAAATAAGGGTAACTAGGGCTAAAGTACTAAATATAGGGAACTAGGGCTAAAGTAATAAATATGGGGAACTAGGGCTAAAGTACTAAATATCGGGAACTAGGGCTAAAGTACTAAATATAGGGAACTAGGGCTAAAGTACTAAATATGGGGAACTAGGGCTAAAGTACTAAATATGGGGAACTAGGGCTAAAGTACTAAATATGGGGAACTAGGACTAAAGTACTGCATATAGGGACCTAGGCCTAAAGTACTGAATATCGGGAACTAGGGCTAAAGTACTAAATATCATGAACTAGGGCTAAAGTACTAAATATGGGGAACTAGGGCTAAAGTACTAAATATGGGGAACTAGGGCTAAAGTACTAAATATGGGGAACTAGGGCTAAAGTACTAAATATGGGGAACTAGGGCTAAAGTACTAAATGTGGGGAACTAGGGCTAAAGTAATAAATATGGGGAACTAGGGCTAACGTAATAAATATGGGGAACTAGGGCTAAAGTAATAAATATGGGGAACTAGGGCTAAAGTACTAAATATGGGGAACTAGGGCTAAAGTAATAAATATGGGGAACTAGGGCTAAAGTAATAAATATGGGGAACTAGGGCTAAAGTAATAAATATGGGGAACTAGGGCTAAAGCAATAAATATGGGGAACTAGGTCTATACTACCAAATATGGGGAACTAGGACTAAAGTACTAAATATGGGGAACTATGGCTAAAGTACTAAATATGGGGAACTAGGGCTAAAGTACTAAATATGGGGAACTAGGGCTAAAGCACTAAATAAAGGGCTAATGTACTAAATATAGGAACTAGGGCTAAAGTACTAAATACAGGGAACTACGGCTAAAGTACTAAATATAGGGAACTAGGGCTAAAGTATTGATTATAGGGAACTAGGGCTAAAGTACGGAATATATGGAACTAGGGCTAAAGCTTTGATTATAGGGAACTAGGGCTAAAGTATTGATTATAGGGAACTAGGGCTAAAGTATTGATTATAGGGAGCTACGGCTAAAGTACTGAATATAGGGAACAAGGGCTAAAGCACTAAATATAGGGCTAATGTACTAAATATAGGAACTAGGGCTAAAGTACTAAATATGGGGAACTAGGGCTAAAGTACTAAATATGGGGAACTAGGGCTAAAGTACTAAATATTGGGAACTAGGGCTAAAGTACTAAATATGGGGAACTAGGGCTAAAGTACTAAATATGGGGAACTAGGGCTAAAGTTCTGAATATGGGGAACTTGGGCTAAAGTACTAAATATAGGAAACTAGGGCTAATGTACTAAATAAAGAAAACTAAGGCTAAAGTACTGAATATGGGGAACTAGGGCTAAAATACTAAATATAGGAAACAAGGGCTAAAGTAATAAATATGGGGAACTAGCGCTAAAGTATTGATTATAGGGAACTAGGGCTAAAGTACGGAATATATGGAACTAGGGCTAAAGTACTGAATATAGGGAACCAGGGCTAAAGCACTAAATATAGGGCTAATGTACTAAATATAGGAACTAGGGCTAAAGTTTTAAATATGAGGAATGAGGGCTAAAGCATCAAATATGGTGAACTAGGGCTAAAGGACTAAATATAGGGACTAGGTCTAAAGTACTGCATATAGGGAACTAGGGCTAAAGTTCTAAATACAGGGAACTAGGGCAAAAGTACTAAATATGGCGAACTAGGGCTAAAGGACTAAATATGGGGAACTAGGGCTAAAGTACTGCATATAGGGAACTAGGGCTAAAGTACTAAATATAGGGAACTAGGGCTAAAGTAATACATATGGGGAACTAGGGCTAAAGTACTAAATATGGGGAACTAGGGCTAAAGTACTAAATATGGGGAACTAGGGCTAAAGTAATAAATATGGGGAACTAGGGCTAAAGTAATAAATATGGGGAACTAGGGCTAAAGTAATAAATATGGGGAACTAGGGCTGAAGTACTAAATATGGGGAACTAGGGCTAAAGGACTAAATATGGGGAACTAGGGCTAAAGTACTAAATATAGGGAACTAGGGCTAAAGTACTGCACATAGGGAACTAGGGCTAAAGTACTAAATATTGGGACCTAGCTCTAAAGTACTGAATATAGGGACCTAGGGCTAAAGTACTAAATATGGGGAACTAGGGCTAAAGTACTAAATATGGGGAACTATGGCTAAAGTAATAAATATGGTGAACTAGGGCTAAAGGACTAAATATGGGGAACTAGGACTAAAGTACTGCATATAGGGACCTAGGGCTAAAGTACTGAATATAGGGAACTAGGGCTAAAGTACTAAATATCGTGAACTAGGGCTAAAGTACTAAATATCGGGAACTATGGCTAAAGTACTAAATATAGGGAACTAGGGCTAAAGTACTAAATATGGGGAACTAGGGCTAAAGTACTAAATATGGGGAACTAGGGCTAAAGTACTAAATATGGGGAACTAGGGCTAAAGTACTAAATATAGGGAACTAGGGCTAAAGTACTAAATATGGGGAACTAGGGCTAAAGGACTAAATATGGGAAACTAGGGCTAAAGTACTAAATATAGGGAACTAGGGCTAAAGTACTGCATATAGGGAACTAGGGCTAAAGGACTAAATATGGGGAACTAGGACTAAAGTACTGCATATAGGGACCTAGGGCTAAAGTACTGAATATAGGGAACTAGGGCTAAAGTACTAAATATCGTGAACTAGGGCTAAAGTACTAAAGGGAACTATGGCTAAAGTACTAAATATAGGGAACTAGGGCTAAAGTACTAAATATGGGGAACTAGGGCTAAAGTACTAAATATGGGGAACTAGGGCTAAAGTACTAAATATGGGGAACTAGGGCTAAAGTACTAAATATGGGGAACTAGGGCTAAAGTACTAAATGTGGGGAACTAGGGCTAAAGTAATAAATATGGGGAACTAGGGCTAAAGTAATAAATATGGGGAACTAGGGCTAAAGTAATAAATATGGTGAACTAGGGCTAAAGGACTAAATATGGGGAACTAGGGCTAAAGCACTAAATATGGGGAACTAGGGCTAAAGTACTAAATATGGGGAACTAGGGCTAAAGTACTAAATATGGGGAACTAGGACTAAAGTACTGCATATAGGGACCTAGGGCTAAAGTACTGAATATAGGGAACTAGGGCTAAAGTACTAAATATCGTGAACTAGGGCTAAAGTACTAAATATCGGGAACTATGGCTAAAGTACTAAATATAGGGAACTAGGGCTAAAGTACTAAATATGGGGAACTAGGGCTAAAGTACTAAATATGGGGAACTAGGGCTAAAGTACTAAATATGGGGAACTAGGGCTAAAGTACTAAATATGGGGAACTAGGGCTAAAGTAATAAATATGGGGAACTAGGGCTAAAGTACTAAATATGGGGAACTAGGGCTAAAGTACTAAATATAGGGAACTAGGGCTAAAGTACTAAATATGGGGAACTAGGGCTAAAGGACTAAATATGGGAAACTAGGGCTAAAGTACTAAATATAGGGAACTAGGGCTAAAGTACTAAATATGGGGAACTAGGGCTAAAGGACTAAATATGGGAAACTAGGGCTAAAGTACTAAATATAGGGAACTAGGGCTAAAGTACTGCATATGGGGAACTAGGGCTAAAGTACTAAATGAAGGTAACTGGGGCTAAAGTACTAAATATTGGGACCTAGCTCTAAAGTACTGAATATAGGGACCTAGGGCTAAAGCATTAAATATGGGGAACTAGGGCTAAAGTACTAAATATGGGGAACTAGGGCTAAAGTACTAAATATGGGGAACTAGGGCTAAAGTACTAAATGTGGGGAACTAGGGCTAACGTAATAAATATGGTGAACTAGGGCTAAAGGACTAAATATGGGGAACTAGGACTAAAGTACTGCATATAGGGACCTAGGGCTAAAGTACTGAATATAGGGAACTAGGGCTAAAGTACTAAATATCGTGAACTAGGGCTAAAGTACTAAATATGGGGAACTAGGGCTAAAGTACTAAATATGGGGAACTAGGGCTAAAGTACTAAATATGGGGAACTAGGGCTAAAGCACTAAATATGGGGAACTAGGGCTAAAGTACTAAATATGGGGAACTAGGGCTAAAGTACTAAATATGGGGAACTAGGGCTAAAGTACTAAATATGGGGAACTAGGGCTAAAGCACTAAATATGGGGAACTAGGGCTAAAGTACTAAATATGGGGAACTAGGGCTAAAGTACTAAATATGTGGAACTAGGGCTAAAGTTCTGAATGTGGGGAACGAGGGCTAATGTGCTAAATAAAGGAAACTAAGGCTAAAGTACTGAATATGGGGCACTAGGGCTAAAATACTAAATATAGGAAACTAGGGCTAAAGTACTAAATAAAGGTAACTAGGGCTAAAGTACTAAATATTGGGACCTAGCGCTAAAGTATTGATTATAGGGAACTAGGGCTAAAGTACGGAATATATGGAACTAGGGCTAAAGTACTAAATATAGGGAACTAGGGCTAAAGTACTGAATATAGGGAACCAGGGCTAAAGCACTAAATATAGGGCTAGGGCTAAAATACTGCATATAGGGAACTAGGGCTAAAGTACTAAATATCGGGAATGAGGGCTAAAGCATCAAATATGGCGAACTAGGGCTAAAGGACTGCATATAGGGAACTAGGGCTAAAGTACTAAATATAGGGAACTAGGGCTAAAGTAATAAATATGGGGAACTAGGGCTAAAGTACTAAATATGGGGAACTAGGGCTAAAGTACTAAATATGGGGAACTAGGGCTAAAGTAATAAATATGGGGAACTAGGGCTAAAGTAATAAATATGGGGAACTAGGGCTAAAGTAATAAATATGGGGAACTAGGGCTAAAGGACTAAATATGGGGAACTAGGGCTAAAGTACTAAATATAGGGAACTAGGGCTAAAGTACTAAATATGGGGAACTAGGGCTAAAGGACTAAATATGGGAAACTAGGGCTAAAGTACTAAATATGGGGAACTAGGGCTAAAGCACTAAATATGGGGAACTAGGGCTAAAGTACTAAATATGGGGAACTAGGGCTAAAGTACTAAATATGGGGAACTAGGGCTAAAGTACTAAATATGGGGAACTAGGGCTAAAGCACTAAATATGGGGAACTAGGGCTAAAGTACTAAATATGGGGAACTAGGGCTAAAGTACTAAATATGGGGAACTAGGGCTAAAGTTCTGAATGTGGGGAACGAGGGCTAATGTGCTAAATAAAGGAAACTAAGGCTAAAGTACTGAATATGGGGCACTAGGGCTAAAATACTAAATATAGGAAACTAGGGCTAAAGTACTAAATAAAGGTAACTAGGGCTAAAGTACTAAATATTGGGACCTAGCGCTAAAGTATTGATTATAGGGAACTAGGGCTAAAGAATATATGGAACTAGGGCTAAAGTACTAAATATAGGGAACTAGGGCTAAAGTACTGAATATAGGGAACCAGGGCTAAAGCACTAAATATAGGGCTAAAATACTGCATATAGGGAACTAGGGCTAAAGTACTAAATATCGGGAATGAGGGCTAAAGCATCAAATATGGCGAACTAGGGCTAAAGGACTGCATATAGGGAACTAGGGCTAAAGTACTAAATATAGGGAACTAGGGCTAAAGTAATAAATATGGGGAACTAGGGCTAAAGTACTAAATATGGGCAACTAGGGCTAAAGTACTAAATATGGGGAACTAGGGCTAAAGTAATAAATATGGGGAACTAGGGCTAAAGTAATAAATATGGGGAACTAGGGCTAAAGTAATAAATATGGGGAACTAGGGCTAAAGGACTAAATATGGGGAACTAGGGCTAAAGTACTAAATATAGGGAACTAGGGCTAAAGTACTAAATATGGGGAACTAGGGCTAAAGGACTAAATATGGGAAACTAGGGCTAAAGTACTAAATATAGGGAACTAGGGCTAAAGTACTAAATATGGGGAACTAGGGCTAAAGTACTAAATATGGGGAACTATGGCTAAAGTAATAAATATGGTGAACTAGGGCTAAAGGACTAAATATGGGGAACTAGGACTAAAGTACTGCATATAGGGACCTAGGGCTAAAGTACTGAATATAGGGAACTAGGGCTAAAGTACTAAATATCGTGAACTAGGGCTAAAGTACTAAATATCGGGAACTATGGCTAAAGTACTAAATATAGGGAACTAGGGCTAAAGTACTAAATATGGGGAACTAGGGCTAAAGTACTAAATATGGGGAACTAGGGCTAAAGTACTAAATATGGGGAACTAGGGCTAAAGTACTAAATATGGGGAACTAGGGCTAAAGTACTAAATGTGGGGAACTAGGGCTAAAGTAATAAATATGGGGAACTAGGGCTAAAGTAATAAATATGGGGAACTAGGGCTAAAGTAATAAATATGGTGAACTAGGGCTAAAGGACTAAATATGGGGAACTAGGGCTAAAGCACTAAATATGGGGAACTAGGGCTAAAGTACTAAATATGGGGAACTAGGGCTAAAGTACTAAATATGGGGAACTAGGGCTAAAGTAATAAATATGGGGAACTAGGGCTAAAGTACTAAATATGGGGAACTAGGGCTAAAGTACTAAATATGGGGAACTAGGGCTAAAGTAATAAATATGGGGAACTAGGGCTAAAGTAATAAATATGGGGAACTAGGGCTAAAGTAATAAATATGGGGAACTAGGGCTAAAGGACTAAATATGGGGAACTAGGGCTAAAGTACTAAATATAGGGAACTAGGGCTAAAGTACTAAATATGGGGAACTAGGGCTAAAGGACTAAATATGGGAAACTAGGGCTAAAGTACTAAATATAGGGAACTAGGGCTAAAGTACTGCATATAGGGAACTAGGGCTAAAGTACTAAATGAAGGTAACTGGGGCTAAAGTACTAAATATTGGGACCTAGCTCTAAAGTACTGAATATAGGGACCTAGGGCTAAAGCATTAAATATGGGGAACTAGGGCTAAAGTACTAAATATGGGGAACTAGGGCTAAAGTACTAAATATGGGGAACTAGGGCTAAAGTACTAAATGTGGGGAACTAGGGCTAACGTAATAAATATGGTGAACTAGGGCTAAAGGACTAAATATGGGGAACTAGGACTAAAGTACTGCATATAGGGACCTAGGGCTAAAGTACTGAATATAGGGAACTAGGGCTAAAGTACTAAATATCGTGAACTAGGGCTAAAGTACTAAATATGGGGAACTAGGGCTAAAGTACTAAATATGGGGAACTAGGGCTAAAGTACTAAATATGGGGAACTAGGGCTAAAGCACTAAATATGGGGAACTAGGGCTAAAGTACTAAATATGGGGAACTAGGGCTAAAGTACTAAATATGGGGAACTAGGGCTAAAGTACTAAATATGGGGAACTAGGGCTAAAGCACTAAATATGGGGAACTAGGGCTAAAGTACTAAATATGGGGAACTAGGGCTAAAGTACTAAATATGGGGAACTAGGGCTAAAGTTCTGAATGTGGGGAACGAGGGCTAATGTGCTAAATAAAGGAAACTAAGGCTAAAGTACTGAATATGGGGCACTAGGGCTAAAATACTAAATATAGGAAACTAGGGCTAAAGTACTAAATAAAGGTAACTAGGGCTAAAGTACTAAATATTGGGACCTAGCGCTAAAGTATTGATTATAGGGAACTAGGGCTAAAGTACGGAATATATGGAACTAGGGCTAAAGTACTAAATATAGGGAACTAGGGCTAAAGTACTGAATATAGGGAACCAGGGCTAAAGCACTAAATATAGGGCTAAAATACTGCATATAGGGAACTAGGGCTAAAGTACTAAATATCGGGAATGAGGGCTAAAGCATCAAATATGGCGAACTAGGGCTAAAGGACTGCATATAGGGAACTAGGGCTAAAGTACTAAATATAGGGAACTAGGGCTAAAGTAATAAATATGGGGAACTAGGGCTAAAGTACTAAATATGGGGAACTAGGGCTAAAGTACTAAATATGGGGAACTAGGGCTAAAGTAATAAATATGGGGAACTAGGGCTAAAGTAATAAATATGGGGAACTAGGGCTAAAGTAATAAATATGGGGAACTAGGGCTAAAGGACTAAATATGGGGAACTAGGGCTAAAGTACTAAATATAGGGAACTAGGGCTAAAGTACTAAATATGGGGAACTAGGGCTAAAGGACTAAATATGGGAAACTAGGGCTAAAGTACTAAATATAGGGAACTAGGGCTAAAGTACTAAATATGGGGAACTAGGGCTAAAGGACTAAATATGGGAAACTAGGGCTAAAGTACTAAATATAGGGAACTAGGGCTAAAGTACTGCATATAGGGAACTAGGGCTAAAGTACTAAATAAAGGTAACTGGGGCTAAAGTACTAAATATTGGGACCTAGCTCTAAAGTACTGAATATAGGGACCTAGGGCTAAAGCATTAAATATGGGGAACTAGGGCTAAAGTACTAAATATGGGGAACTAGGGCTAAAGTACTAAATATGGGGAACTAGGGCTAAAGTACTAAATGTGGGGAACTAGGGCTAACGTAATAAATATGGTGAACTAGGGCTAAAGGACTAAATATGGGGAACTAGGGCAAAGTAATAAATATGGGGAACTAGGGCTAAAGTTCTGAATGTGGGGAACGAGGGCTAATGTGCTAAATAAAGGAAACTAAGGCTAAAGTACTGAATATAGGGAACTAGGGCTAAAGTACTAAATATCATGAACTAGGTCTAAAGTACTAAATATGGGGAACTAGGTCTAAAGTAATAAATATGGGGAACTAGGGCTAAAGTACTAAATATGGGGAACTAGGGCTAAAGTACTAAATATGGGGAACTAGGGCTAAAGTAATAAATATGGGGAACTAGGGCTAAAGTAATAAATATGGGGAACTAGGGCTAAAGTAATAAATATGGGGAACTAGGGCTAAAGGACTAAATATGGGGAACTAGGGCTAAAGTACTAAATATGGGGAACTAGGGCTAAAGTACTAAATATGGGGAACTAGGGCTAAAGGACTAAATATGGGAAACTAGGGCTAAAGTACTAAATATAGGGAACTAGGGCTAAAGTACTGCATATAGGGAACTAGGGCTAAAGTACTAAATAAAGGTAACTGGGGCTAAAGTACTAAATATTGGGACCTAGCTCTAAAGTACTGAATATAGGGACCTAGGGCTAAAGCATTAAATATGGGGAACTAGGGCTAAAGTACTAAATATAGGGAACTAGGGCTAAAGTACTGCATATAGGGAACTAGGGCTAAAGTACTAAATAAAGGTAACTGGGGCTAAAGTACTAAATATTGGGACCTAGCTCTAAAGTACTGAATATAGGGACCTAGGGCTAAAGTACTGAATATAGGGAACTAGGGCTAAAGTACTAAATATTGTGAACTAGGGCTAAAGTACTAAATATTGGGAACTAGGGCTAAAGTGCTAAATATAGGGAACTAGGGCTAAAGTAATAAATATGGGGAACTAGGGCTAAATGACTAAATATTGGGAACTAGGACTAAAGTACTGCATATAGGGACCTAGGGCTAAAGTACTAAATATGGGGAACTAGGGCTAAAGTACTAAATATGGGGAACTAGGACTAAAGTACTGCATATAGGGACCTAGGCCTAAAGTACTGAATATAGGGAACTAGGGCTAAAGTACTAAATATCATGAACTAGGTCTAAAGTACTAAATATGGGGAACTAGGGCTAAAGTACTAAATATGGGGAACTAGGGCTAAAGTACTAAATATGGGGAACTAGGGCTAAAGTACTAAATATGGGGAACTAGGGCTAAAGTACTAAATGTGGGGAACTAGGGCTAAAGTAATAAATATGGTGAACTAGGGCTAAAGTAATAAATATGGGGAACTAGGGCTAAAGTAATAAATATGGGGAACTAGGGCTAAAGTAATAAATATGGGGAACTAGGGCTAAAGTAATAAATATGGGGAACTAGGGCTAAAGTAATAAATATGGGGAACTAGGGCTAAAGTAATAAATATGGGGAACTAGGGCTAAAGCAATAAATATGGGGAACTAGGTCTATACTACCAAATATGGGGAACTAGGACTAAAGTACTAAATATGGGGAACTAGGGCTAAAGTACTAAATATGGGGAACTAGGGCTAAAGTACTAAATATGGGGAACTAGGGCTAAAGCACTAAATATAAGGCTAATGTACTAAATATAGGAACTAGGGCTAAAGTACTAAATACAGGGAACTACGGCTAAAGTACTAAATATAGGGAACTAGGGCTAAAGTATTGATTATAGGGAACTAGGGCTAAAGTACGGAATATATGGAACTAGGGCTAAAGCTTTGATTATAGGGAACTAGGGCTAAAGTATTGATTATAGGGAACTAGGGCTAAAGTATTGATTATAGGGAGCTAGGGCTAAAGTACTGAATATAGGGAACAAGGGCTAAAGCACTAAATATAGGGCTAATGTACTAAATATAGGAACTAGGGCTAAAGTACTAAATATGGGGAACTAGGGCTAAAGTACTAAATATGGGGAACTAGGGCTAAAGTACTAAATATTGGGAACTAGGGCTAAAGTACTAAATATGGGGAACTAGGGCTAAAGTACTAAATACAGGGATCTACTGGTAAAGGACTAAATATGGGGAACTAGGGCTAAAGTACTAAATATGGGGAACTAGGGCTAAAGTTCTGAATATGGGGAACTTGGGCTAAAGTACTAAATATAGGAAACTAGGGCTAATGTACTAAATAAAGAAAACTAAGGCTAAAGTACTGAATATGGGGAACTAGGGCTAAAATACTAAATATAGGAAACAAGGTCTAAAGTAATAAATATGGGGAACTAGCGCTAAAGTATTGATTATAGGGAACTTGGGCTAAAGTACTGCATATAGGGAACTAGGCCTAAAGTACTAAATAAAGGTAACTAGGGCTAAAGTACTAAATATGGGGAACTAGGGCTAAAGTACTAAATATGGGGAACTAGGGCTAAAGTACTAAATATGGGGAACTAGGGCTAAAGAACTAAATATGGTGAACTAGGGCTAAAGTACTAAATATGGGGAACTAGGGCTAAAGTACTAAATATGGGGAACTAGGGCTAAAGTACTAAATACAGGGAACTACGGCTAAAGTACTAAATATAGGGAACTAGGGCTAAAGTATTGATTATAGGGAACTAGGGCTAAAGTACGGAATATATGGAACTAGGGCTAAAGTACTAAATATGGGGAACTAGGGCTAAAGTACTAAATATGGGGAACTAGGGCTAAAATACTGCATATAGGGAACTAGGGCTAAAGTACTAAATATCGGGAATGAGGGCTAAAGCATCAAATATGGTGAACTAGGGCTAAAGGACGAAATATATGGAACTAGGGCTAAAGTACTGCATATAGGGAACTAGGGCTAAAGTACTAAATAAAGGTAACTAAGGCTAAAGTACTAAATACAGGGAACTACGGCTAAAGTACTAAATATAGGGAACTAGGGCTAAAGTACTAAATATGGGTAACTAGGGCTATAGTACTGAATATAGGGAACTAGGGCTAAAATACTGCATATAGGGAACTAGGGCTAAAGTACTAAATATCGGGAATGAGGGCTAAAGTACTAAATATAGGGAACTAGGGCTAAAGTACTAAATATCGGGAATGAGGGCTAAAGCAGCAAATATGGTGAACTAGGGCTAAAGGACGAAATATGGGGAACTAGGGCTAAAGTACTGCATATAGGGAACTAGGGCTAAAGTACTGCATATAGGGAACTAGGGCTAAAGTACTAAATAAAGGTAACTAGGGCTAAAGGACTAAATACAGGGAACTACGGCTAAAGTACTAAATATAGGGAACTAGGGCTAAAGTACTAAATATGGGTAACTAGGGCTATAGTACTGAATATAGGGAACTAGGGCTAAAATATTGCATATAGGGAACTAGGGCTAAAGTACTAAATATCGGGAATGAGGGCTAAAACATCAAATATGGTGAACTAGGGCAAAGGAAGAAATATGGGGAACTAGGGCTAAAGTACAGCATATAGGGAACTAGGGCTAAAGTACTAAATAAAGGTAACTAGGGCTAAAGTACTAAATATTGGGACCTAGCGCTAAAGTACTGAATATAGGGACCTAGGGCTAAAGTACTGAATATAGGGAACTAGGGCTAAAGTACTAAATATTGTGAACTAGGGCTAAAGTACTAAATATCGGGAACTAGGGCTAAATTACTAAATATAGGGAACTAGGGCTAAAGTAATAAATATGGGGAACTAGGGCTAAAGTACTAAATATGGTGAACTAGGGCTAAAGGACTAAATATGGGGAACTAGGGCTAAAGTACTAAATAAAGGTAACTAGGGCTAAAGTACAAAATATTGGGAACTAGAGCTAAAGTACTAAATATGGGGAACTAGGGCTATAGTACTGCATATAGGGAACTAGGGCTAAAGTACTAAATATCGGGAATGAGGGCTAAAGCATCAAATATGGTGAACTAGGGCTAAAGGACGAAATATGGGGAACTAGGGCTAAAGTACTGCATATAGGGAACTAGGGCTAAAGTACTAAATAAAGGTAACTAGGGCTAAAGTACTAAATATTGGGACCTAGTGCTAAAGTACTGAATATAGGGACCTAGGGCTAAAGTACTGTATATAGGGAACTAGGGCTAAAGTACTAAATATGGTGAAATAGGGCTCAAGTACTAAATATCGGGAACTAGGGCTAAAGTACTAAATATAGGGAACTAGGGCTAAAGTAAAAAATATGGGGAACTAGGGCTAAAGTAATAAATATAGGGAACTAGGGCTAAAGTACTAAATATGGCTAACTAGGGTTAAATGACTAAATATGGGTAACTAGGGCTATAGTACTGCATATAGGGAACTAGGGCTAAAGGACTAAATATGGGGAACTAGGGCTAAAGTAATAAATATGGTGAACTAGGGCTAAAGGACTAAATATGGGGAACTAGGGCTAAAGTACTGCATATAGGGAACTAGGGCTAAAGTACTAAATAAAGGTAACTAGGGCTAAAGTACTAAATATTGGGACCTAGTGCTAAAGTACTGAATATAGGGAATTAGGGCTAAAGTACTAAATATTGGGACCTAGTGCTAAAGTACTGAATATAGGGAACTAGGGCTAAAATATTGCATATAGGGAACTAGGGCTAAAGTACTAAATATCGGGAATGAGGGCTAAAGCATCAAATATGGTGAACTAGGGCTAAAGGACGAAATATGGGGAACTAGGGCTAAAGTACTGCATATAGGGAACTAGGGCTAAAGTACTGCATATAGGGAACTAGGGCTAAAGTACTGCATATAGGGAACTAGGGCTAAAGTACTGCATATAGGGAACTAGGGCTAAAGTACTGCATATAGGGAACTAGGGCTAAAGTACTGCATATAGGGAACTAGGGCTAAAGTACTGCATATAGGGAACTAGGGCTAAAGTACTGCATATAGGGAACTAGGGCTAAAGTACTGCATATAGGGAACTAGGGCTAAAGTACTAAATAAATGTAACTAGGGCTAAAGTACTAAATATTGGGAACTAGCGCTAAAGTACTGAATATAGGGAACTAGGGCTAAAGTACTGAATATAGGGAACTAGGGCTAAAGTACTAAATATCGTGAACTAGGGCTAAAGTACTAAATATCGGGAACTAGGGCTAAAGTACTAAATATGGGGAACTAGGGCTAAAGTACTAAATATGGGGAACTAGGGCTAAAGTACTAAATATGGGGAACTAGGGCTAAAGTAATACATATGGGGAACTATGGATAAAGTAATGAATATGGGGAACTTGGGCTAAGTTACTAAATATGGGGAACTAGGACTGGAGTACAACAGAGCAGAGCTAGGGCCACTAGCATCCTACCACCCCCAGTCTGATTGGACTCCCTCATGTCTAGGCTGGGCTGCTTAGGGATTCTAACACTGACATCAGTCATTGATTTAGATAATGTTTTCCTAGCCTGTGTGCATGTCTGTTCATGCTATAATGCCAACTCCTTGTCACTCATTTTTATGTTTAGCTTGATAATAAGCAATGGACCATGGTTGGCAAGAGAACTGATCTGGGACCAGGCTCCTGTTTCCCTTTCGTCCTATGGAGATGTTTAACATACTGTAGTGACTGGATTCTGTTCTATTAAAGTAGCAGGTTATTAGGGCCTGACATGGACTTGTAGAATAACAGCTGGGTATTAAATGTCCATGTTGCCATTGGTTCTCAGGCAGATGACATGAGAAGAGGAGAGAGGGTCACAGGAATGGGGCAAGCAGACTGATATGGAAATCAAATCACGAGAGGTAGAAATACGGGAACTTCTCCTTCACTTCCTCTTTGTATTTATAAGAGAGAGGTAATAAAATATTTATCATTCCAGGCAAGCTCTCGTGTCAAGATGAATACATCTCAGACATTAAAATCTTGAGAGGAGGGAGATGAAAAGAGAGAGAGAGAGAGAGAGAGAGAGAGAGAGAGAGAGAGAGAGAGAGAGAGAGAGAGAGAGAGAGATGTATATCACTGCACTGGCACCAACAAAAGGTGGGGGAAAGAGGGAGCTTGGGGAGATGAGAGCAGAAATCAGAGAGAGAGGAGGAGAGAAAGAGAGGACAGAGAGGAGGTGAGAGGAGGCGAGAGTGCAGAAGACCGAGGGAGAGAGTGGGGGAGAGAGTAAAAATGGGGAGTTGAAAGGGACAGAGTTACACGAAGTCAAAAGATAACAATGAACTCTGACAGGAAAGTGAAGAGGTTCAGAGATGAAAGGATGCATGTGTGAGGAATGAGAGAACGAGAGAGAGGGAGGGAGCGAGCGAGTAAGAGAGAGAGAGAGGGAGTGGGTGAAAGGGAGAGGGGAGAGAGAGTGGGAGAGAGGGAGAGAAAGGGAGATAGAGAGGGGGAGGGAGAGGGAAGAGAGAGAGAGAGAGAGAGGGAAGAGAGAGAGAGAGAAGAGAGAGAGAGAGAGAGAGAGAGAGAGAGAGAGAGAGAAGGATGATAATATGACATTTGAAATGTCTTTATTCTTTTGGAACTTCTGTGAGTGTAATGTTCACTGTAAATTTTAGTTGTTTATTTCAATAAAGCCCTTAAATGGAAATTAAATTGAGAGAGAGAGCAGGGCAAGGAGGGAGTGAGTAAGAGGGAGGGAGCGGTAGTGTGTGTGTGCACGAACGCACTGCACTGCACACACACACAAACACACACATACACACACACAAACACAATACATACACATTCAAACACCCACACACACACACACATACATACACACTCCTATTGGGTCTGGAAGCCCCTATCGCCGTCATATCGTATTAGCCCAATGTCAGCTCTGCAGGCTGTCACCCCGGCCTGTAAAGCCTGAGACTGGAATGGGGACCCCAGAGAAGGGATGGGTAGAGGATCTCTCTCAGCCTGATCAGGCAGCCATGCTAGTCCCCTCAGAGGACACTTCTCCCTGTGACATTCCATCCCTGCCACTCTGTGAGCACAGAGATATGAAGCCATAGCATTCTTGTGTCCAAAATGGTACCCTATTCTCTTTACACTGCACTACTTTTCACTAGGGCCCGGTAGTGCACTATAGTGCACTATATAGAGAATATGGTACCATTTAGAACGCAGACCTTGTCTTGAACACTGCCGTGTGGGAAGAGGGAATGGTGGGGTTGAGATCATGTGGTGGATACATTAAGGGGTTTTCAACCATCTCCTTTTTCTGAGACCTGACAGCTAAGACTAGACCCACACACACGCATGCACACCTACACACACACACAAACACACATGCACACACACGCACACGCACACATGCACACACGCGCTATCCGTCAAAAGTCTGAACATTACAGTTACACTTTATGTTTCATTTGACCCCTGCTCTTATCTGAAGTGAAATACATTACATTTATATTTTAGTTATACATTTTCCATTCATCCAACTGGGTAGTCACTGAAGCAATTCAGGTTAAGTGCTTCGCTCGAGGACAGAATAGCAATATATCTCACCTGGGATTTAGATTAGCAACTTCCTACCCTATCCGGCAATGCTTGCTGCAGATAGATACCCTGATATCAAAGGGATTTTTAGCAGACATCAAACATTGTGAAAAACAGCCAGGAAATGCTGCAGCGCACTGCTGGGTGTGTGTGTGCGTGCGTGCGTGCGTGCGTGCGTGTGCGTGTGTGTGTGTGTGTGTGTGTGTGTGGACGTGTTTAACTATCCTTGTGGGGACCTAACGTCCCCACAAGAATAGTAATCTAAAACAAATTGGACCAACTGGGGAGGGTTAGGGTTAGAATTAGGTTTAGGGTTAGGAGCTAGGGTTAGTTTTAGGGTTAGGAGCTAGGGTTAGGTTTAGGGTTAAGGTTAGGTTTTTGGGTTAGGTTTAAGGTTAGGGTTGGGGTAAGAGAACGGTTTAGGGTTAGGGGTTAGGGAAAATAGGATTTTGAATGGGACTGAATTGTGTGTCCCCACAAAGTTAGCTGTACTGGACTGTGTGTGTCTCTATAAAGCTCCTCCCTAGCTATGTGTTAATGACGGTAGATGCAATATTCAGCTGTGTGTGTGTGTGTGTGTGTGTGTGTGTGTGTGTGTGTGTGTGTGTGTGTGTGTGTCTCTATAAAGGCCTCTTCTCCACTCCCTAGCTGTGTGTTAATGACGGTAGATTCAATATTCAGCTGTGTGTGTGTAAATAAAATGTTATTGGTCGCATACACATCTTTAGCAGATGTTATTGTGGTTGTAGTGAAATGCTTGTGTTCCTAACTCCCCCAGTGCAGTAATATCTAACAATACACAACAATACACACAAATCTAAAAGTAAAATAATGGAATTAACTTCTTAAGGTATCAGGGGCAGCATTTTCATAAATATCATGCCCAATTTCAACTTCCTGCTACTCATGCCAGGAATATAAGATATGCATATTATTAGTATATTTGGATAGAAAACACTCTGAAGTTTCTAAAACTGTTTGAATAATGTCTGTGAGTATAACAGAACTTATGTAGCAGGCAAAACCCCGAGGACTAACCGTTCAGAATTTTTTGTTTTTGGTCTCTGTCTGTTTGTCATTGGCAAATGATATTTCTTAGGAACCTGTTTTCAGTTCCTACCGCTTCCACTGGATGTCACCAGTCTTTGGAATTTGGTTGAGGTTATTCATTTGTGCAATGAAGAAGTAGGCCATCTAGGAACTGGGTAACACTGTTGAGAGTTGCGCAAGACGTGAAAAGTAGCATGGTTTGTTATCTGTATTGAACACAGATAGACCAGTCTACAATTTGATTGATTATTAACGTTTAAAAATACCTAAAGTTCTATTACAAAAGTAGTTTGAAATATTTTGGCAAAGTTTATAGGCAACTTTTGAAATATTTTGTAGTGACGTTGCATTTTTTGGAAGCTGTTTTTTTCTGGATCAAACGCGTCAAATAAATGGACATTTGGATATATATGGACGGAATTAATCGAACAAAAGGACCAATTGTGAAGTTTATGGGACATATTGGAGTGCCAACAAAAGAAGCTCGTCAAAGGTAATGCATATTTTATATTTTATTTCTGTGTTTTGTGTAGCCCCTGCAGGGTTGAAATATGCTACCCTCTTTGTTTACTATTGGGCTATCATCAGATAATAGCTTTTCGCCGAAAAGCCTTTTTAAATTCTAACATGTTGGCTGGATTCACAACGAGTGTAGCTTTAATTGAGTATCTTACATGTGTGATTTAATGAAAGTTAGATTCTTATATTGAATTTGCCGCGCTGCATTTTCCCTGTTTTTTGCCCAAGTGGGATGCAACCGTCCCCTATACCATAAGTAGTTAAGAAATATATAAATATTTGGACGAGAGTCCATCGTGTGGGATGAGATGGGTCCCATTATGTCTGGCGAAAACCAAACACAGCATTCCACAGTAAAAACCTTATACCAACGGTCAAGCATGGTGGTGGTATGATGGTTTGGGGAGGATTTGCTGCCTCAGGACCTGGACGACTTGCCTTAATAGAAGGAACCATGAAATCTTCTCTTTATCAGAGAATTCTACAGGAGAATGTCAGGCCATCCATCTGTGAGCTGAAGCTGAAGCGCATTTGGATCATGCAGCAAGCAAATGATCCATAACACACAATCAAGTCTACATGAAAATGGTTAAAAAGCAACACATTTGAAGTTCTGGAATGGCCTAGTCAAAGTCCAGACCTAATCCCAATTGAGATGTTGTGGCAGGACTTGAAACAAGCATTTCATGCTTGAAATCCCACAAATGTCGCTGAGTTCCAGACAAACTAAACACCTTCTTTGCCTGCTTTGAGGATAACACAGTGCCACTGATGCAGCCCGCTACCAAGGACTGTGGGCTCTCCTTCTCCGTGGTTGACGTGAGTAAGACATTTAAACGTGTTAACCCTCGCAAGGCTGCCGGCCCAGACGGCATCCCTAGCCGCGTCCTCGGAGCATGGCCAGACCAGTTGGCTGGACATATTCAATCTTTCCCAATCCCAGTCTGCTGTCCCTGCATGCTTCAAGATGGCCACCATTGTTCCTGTACCCAAGAAGGCAAAGGTAACTGAACTAAATGACTATCGCACTGTAGCACTCACCTCTGTCATCATGAAGTGCTTTGAGAGACTAGTTAAGAATCATATCACCTCCACCTTACCTGTCACCCTACACCCACTTCAATGTAAGAATGCTGTTCATTGTAAGAATGCTGTTCATTGACTACAGCTCAGCATTCGACACCATCGTACCCTCCAAGCTCATCATTAAGCTTGAGGCCCTGGGTCACAACCCCGTCCTGTGCAACTGGGTCCTGGACTTCCTGATGGGCCGTCCCCAGGTGGTGAAGGTAGGAAACAACATCTCTACTTCGCTGATCCTCAACACTGGGGCCCCACAAGGGTGCGTACTCAGCCCCCTCCTGTACTCCCTGTTCACCCATGACTGCGTGGCCATGAACGCATCCAACTAGATCATCAAGTTTGCAGACGACACAACAGTAGTAGACTTGATCACCAACAATGACGAGACAGCCTATAGGGAGGAGGTCAGGGCCTTGGAGTGTGGTGTCAGGAAAACAGGAGATGATCGTGGAGTTCAGGAAACAACAGATGGAGCACCTCCCTATCCACATCAACGGGACAGCAGTGGAGAAGGTGAAAGTTTTAAGTTCCTCGGCGTACACATCACTGACAAACTGAAATGGTCCACCCACACAGACAGTGTGGTGAAGAAGGTGCAACACCGCCTCTTCAACCTCAGGAGGCTGAAGAAATGTGGCTTGTCACTCAAAATCCTCACATTTACAGATGCACAGTCGAGAGCATCCTGTCAGGCTGTATCAACACCTGGTACGGCAACTGCACCGCCCACAACTGCAGGGCTCTCCAGAGGTTAGTGAGGTCTGCACAATGCATCACCGGGGGCAAAGTACCTGCCCTCCAGGACACCTACAGCACCCGATTGTCACAGAAAGGCCAAAAGGATCCTCAAGGACAACAACTACCCGAGCCACTGCCTGTTCACACCGCTACCATCCAGAAGGCGAGGTCAGTACAGGTGCATCAAAGCTGGGACTCTCAAACTGAAAAACAGCTTCTATATCAAAGCCATCAGACAGTTAAACAGCCATCACTAACACAAAGTGGCTGCTGCCATTCTCACAAATAGATCACTAGTCACTTTATTAATGCCACTTTAGTAATGATGTTTACATATCTTGCATTACTCATCCTATAGGTATATACTGTATTTTATACCATCTATTGCATCTTGCCTATGCCGCTCGGTCATTGCTCATCTATATAGTTATATTTATATATTCTTATTCCATCCCTTTACTTAGATTTGTGTGTACTATGTAGTTGTTGTGGAATTGTTAGATTACTTGTTGATATTGCTGCACTGTCGGAACTAGAAGCACAAGCATTTCACTACACTCACATTAACATCTGCTAATGTGTATGTGAACAATAAAATTTTATTTGATTTATTATTTTTTTAAATAGAGAAAATCAGAAAGGTGTTAAATACTTTTTCCCTACACTGTATATATTTATAAACAGTTTATACACTACATGACCAAAACTATGTGGACACCTGTTTCCATTCAGCCACAAGAGCATTAGTGAGGTCGGGCACTGATGTTGGGCGATTAGGCCTGGCTTGTAGTTGGCGTTCCGATTCTGGGATTGATTTGCACTTACACACCAAAGTACATTCATCTCTAGGAGACAGAACGCATCTCCTCCCTGAGCGGTATGACGGCTGCGTGGTCCCATGGTGTTTATACTTGTTTACTATTGTTTGTACAGATGAACGTGGCACCTTCATGCATTTGGAAATTGCTCCCAAGGATGAACCAGACTTGTGGAGGTCTACAATTTTTTATCTTAGGTCTTAGCTAATTTATTTAGATTTTCCTGCGATGTCAAGCAAAGAGGCACTGAGTTTGAAGGTAGGCCTTGAAATACATCCACAGTTACACCTCCAATTGACTCAAATGATGTCAATTAGCCTATCAGAAGCTTCTAAAGCCATGGCATCATTTTTTTTAATTTTCCAAGCTGTTTAAAGGAACAGTCAACATAGTGTATGTAAACTTCTGACCCACTGGAATTGTGATACAGTGAATTATTAGTTAAATAATCTGTCTGTAAACAATTGTTGGAAAAATTACTTGTTAGCAGAGAAATTTAACAAGAAATTTGTGGAGTCGTTGAAAAATGAGTTTTAATGACTCCAACCTAAGTGTATGTAAACTTCCGACTTCAACTGTAGATGGGGGCGTGCTCCCTCTGCTGTCTCCTGAAGTCCACGATCAGCTCCTTCATTTTGTTGTCGTTGGGTGAGAGGTTATTTTCCTGCCACCACTCCACCAGGGCCCTCACCTCCTCCCTGTAAGCTGTCTTGTCATTGTTGGTAATAAGGCCTACTACTGTTGTGTCGTCTGCAAACTTGATGATAGCGTTGAAGACGTGCGTGGCCACGCAGTCATGGGTAAATAGGGAATACAGGTGGGGGCTGAGCACACACCCTTGTGGGGCCCCTTTGTTGAGGATCAGCATAGCGGAGGTGTTGTTGCCTCCATTCACCACCTAGGGGCAGCCCGTCAGGAAGTCCAGGCGCCAGTTGCTCAGTTATTCTTCCTAGCACCCAATTAATAACACACACACGCTCACACACGCTCACACACATACACACCTTCAATGGCTGCCACCCGACTGATACACTACACACACACTAAACATAAGAGCAGCAACACCTCTGTGCCCAGCCCTGTGTATCGCTGACACAACACACATACACACAGCCCTCAGAGGCCAATTTAGAATCTGTAATGCACTGCCTTCACCTTTTACGTTTCCCTAAATTGCTGGAAATGTGTGGTAGGAGTCTGTCTCCTGTGTATGCAATGAGGCAGGGGGCGTGTGTGTGTGTATGTGTGTGTGTGTGCGGTGAAGTGGGGGGAGGTGCAGAGGTGGAGGGGTGTTGGGGGGTTATCTGAGAACAGGATTGCGTCATTATTTTCATTGGCTTGATCCAGCGTGTCAGCGATACAGCGCCAGCCAGCCAGCCTGCTAGGTCCTGATCCAGACACACAGCCAGCCAGCCTGCTAGGCCCTGATCCAGACACACAGCCAGCCAGCCTGCAAGGCCCTGATCCAGACACACAGCCAGCCAGCCTGCTAGGCCCTGATCCAGACACACAGCCAGCCAGCCTGCTAGTTTCTGATCGAGACACACAGCCAGCCAGCCAGCCTGTAGGGCCCTGATCCAGACACACAGCCAGCCAGCCTGCTAGTCCCTGATCCAGACACACAGCCAGCCAGCCAGCCTGCTAGGCCCTGATCCAGACACACTGCTCAGTCTGAGCTCAGGTTAATGAGACCAGCGGCTCTACAGGAGACGGAGAGGGAAGCAGAGTGACGGTATACGGCTCTACAGGAGACGGAGAGGGAAGCAGAGTGACGGTATACGGCTCTACAGGAGACGGAGAGGGAAGCAGAGTGACGGTATACGGCTCTACAGGAGACGGAGAGGGAAGCAGAGTGACGGTATACGGCTCTACAGGAGACGGAGAGGGAAGCAGAGTGACGGTATACGGCTCTACAGGAGACGGAGAGGGAAGCAGAGTGACGGTATACGTCTCTACAGGAGACGGAGAGGGAAGCAGAGTGACGGTATACGGCTCTACAGGAGACGGAGAGGGAAGCAGAGTGACGGTATACGGTTCTACAGGAGACGGAGAGGGAAGCAGAGTGACGGTATACGGCTCTACAGGAGACGGAGAGGGAAGCAGTGACGGTATACGGCTCTACAGGAGACGGAGAGGGAAGCAGAGTGACGGTATACGGCTCTACAGGAGATGGAGAGGGAAGCAGTGACGGTATACGGCTCTACAGGAGACGGAGAGGGAAGCAGAGTGACGGTATACGGCTCTTCAGGAGACGGAGAGGGAAGCAGAGTGACGGTATACGGTTCTACAGGAGACGGAGAGGGAAGCAGGGTGACGGTATACGGCTCTACAGGAGACGGAGAGGGAAGCAGAGTGACGGTATACGGCTCTACAGGAGACGGAGAGGGAAGCAGAGTGACGGTATACGGCTCTACAGGAGACGGAGAGGGAAGCAGAGTGACGGTATACGGCTCTACAGGAGACGGAAAGGGAAGCAGCTCACTAACCCAGCTCAACTCACAAACCCAACTCAGCTCACTGTCCCAGCTCAGCTCACTAACCCAGCTCAGCTCACTAACCCAGCTCAGTTCACTAACCCAACTCAGCTCAGCTCACTAACCCAGTCCAGCTTACTAACCCAACTCAACTTACTAAACCAACTAAACTCACTAACCCAGCTCAGCTCACTAACCCAACTCAACTCACTAACCCAACTCAACTCACTAACCCAGCTCAGCTCAGCTGACTAACCCAACTCAACTCACTAACCCAACTCAACTCACTAACCCAGCTCAGCTCACTAACCCAACTCAACTCACTAACCCAACTCAACTCACTAACCCAGCTCAGCTCACTAACCCAACTCAACTCACTAACCCAACTCAACTCACTAACCCAGCTCAGCTCACAAACCCAACTCAACTCAACTCACTAACCCAGCTCAGCTCACTAACCCAGCTCAGCTCACTAACCCAGCTCAGCTCAGCTCACTAACCCAACCCAACTCAACTCACTAACCCAACTCAACTCACTAATCCAGCTCAGCTCAGCTAACTAACCCAACTCAACTCACTAACCCAGCTCAGCTCACAAACCCAACTCAACTCAACTCACTAACCCAGCTCAGCTCACTAACCCAGCTCAGCTCACTAACCCAGCTCAGCTCAGCTCACTAACCCAACCCAACTCAACTCACTAACCCAGCTCAACTCACTAACCCAGCTCAGCTCAGCTCAACTCACTAACCCAGCTCAACTCACTGACCCAACTCAGCTCACTAACCCAACTCAGCTCACTAACCCAACTCAGCTCAGCTCACTAACCCAACTCAGCTCACTAACCCAACTCAGCTCAACTCACTAACCCAACTCAACTCACTAACCCAGCTCAGCTCACAAACCCAACTCAACTCACTAACTCAGCTCAGCTCACTAACCCAACTCAACTCACTAACCCAACTCAACTCACTAACCCAGCTCAGCTCAGCTCACAAACCCAACTCAACTCACTAACTTAGCTCAGCTCACTAACCCAACTCAACTCACTAACCCAGCTCAGCTCAGCTCACTATCCCAGCTCAGCTCACTAACCCAACTCAGCTCAACTCACAAACCCAGCTCAGCTCACTAACCCAACTCAGCTCACTAACCCAGCTCAGCTCACTAACCCAGCTCAGCTCACAAACCCAACTCAACTCAACTCAGTAACCCAGCTCAGCTCACTAACCCAGCTCAGCTCACTAACCCAGCTCAGCTCAGCTCACTAACCCAACTCAACTCACTAACCCAACTCAACTCACTAATCCAGCTCAGCTCAGCTCAGCTAACTAACCCAACTCAACTCACTGACCCAACTCAGCTCACTAACCCAGCTCAACTCACTAACCCAGCTCAGCTCAGCTCAGCTCACTAACCCAGCTCAGCTCAACCCCCTAACCCAGCTCAACTCACTGACCCAACTCAGCTCACTAACCCAAGTCAGCTCACTAACCCAACTCAGCTCACTAACCCAACTCAGCTCAACTCACTAACCCAACTCAACTCACTAACCCAGCTCAGCTCACAAACCCAACTCAACTCACTAACTCAGCTCAGCTCACTAACCCAACTCAACTCACTAACCCAACTCAACTCACTAACCCAGCTCAGCTCAGCTCACAAACCCAACTCAACTCACTAACTTAGCTCAGCTCACTAACCCAACTCAACTCACTAACCCAGCTCAGCTCAGCTCACTATCCCAGCTCAGCTCACTAACCCAACTCAGCTCAACTCACAAACCCAGCTCAGCTCACTAACCCAACTCAGCTCACTAACCCAGCTCAGCTCACTAACCCAGCTCAGCTCACGAACCCAACTCAACTCACTAACTCAACTCCATAACCCAACTCAGCTCACTAACCCAGTTCAGCTTACTAACCCAGCTCAACTCACTGACCCAGCTCAACTCACTAACCCAGCTCAGCTCACTAACCCAGCTCAGCTCACTAACCCAACTCAACTCACTAACCCAACTCACTAACCCAGCTCAGCTCACAAACCCAGCTCAGCTCACAAACCCAGCTC
Organism: Oncorhynchus nerka; assembly: GCF_034236695.1. Lineage (NCBI taxonomy): Eukaryota > Metazoa > Chordata > Actinopteri > Salmoniformes > Salmonidae > Oncorhynchus > Oncorhynchus nerka. Next base: position 22,557,540 of record NC_088400.1, read on the forward strand.
AGCTCACTAACCCAGCTCAGCTCACTAACCCAGCTCAGCTCAGCTCAGCTCACTAACCCAACTCAACTCACTAACCCAACTCAACTCACTAATCCAGCTCAGCTCCGCTCAGCTAACTAACCCAACTCAACTCACTGACCAAACTCAGCTCACTAACCCAGCTCAACTCACTAACCTAGCTCAGCTCAGATCAACTCACTAACCCAGCTCAGCTCAACTCACTAACCCAGCTCAACTCAACTCACTAACCCAGCTCAACTCACTGACCCAACTCAGCTCACTAACCCAAGTCAGCTCACTAACCCAACTCAGCTCACTAACCCAACTCAGCTCAGCTCACTAACCCAGCTCAGCTCACTAACCCAGCTCAGCTCACTAACCCAACTCAACTCACTAACCCAACTCACTAACCCAGCTCAGCTCACAAACCCAGCTCAGCTCACAAACCCAGCTCAGCTCACTAACCCAGCTCAGCTCACTAACCCAGCTCAGCTCAGCTCACTAACCCAACTCAACTCACTAACCCGACTCAACTCACTAATCCAGCTCAGCTCAGCTCAGCTAACTAACCCAACTCAACTCACTGACCCAACTCAGCTCACTAACCCAGCTCAACTCACTAACCTAGCTCAGCTCAGATCAACTCACTAACCCAACTCAGCTCAGCTCACTAACCCAACGCAGCTCACTAACCCAACTCAGCTCAACTCACTAACCCAACTCAACTCACTAACCCAGCTCAGCTCACAAACCCAACTCAACTCACTAACTCAGCTCAGCTCACTAACCCAACTCAACTCACTAACCGAACTCAACTCACTAACCCAGCTCAGCTCAGCTCACAAACCCAACTCAACTCACTAACTTAGCTCAGCTCACTAACCCAACTCAACTCACTAACCCAGCTCAGCTCAGCTCACTATCCCAGCTCAGCTCACTAACCCAACTCAGCTCAACTCAACAAACCCAGCTCAGCTCACTAACCCAACTCAGCTCACTAACCCAGCTCAGCTCACTAACCCAGCTCAGCTCACTAACCCAACTCAACTCACTAACTCAACTCCCTAACCCAACTCAGCTCACTAACCCAGTTCAGCTTACTAACCCAGCTCAACTCACTGACCCAGCTCAACTCACTAACCCAGCTCAGCTCACTAACCCAACTCAACTCACTGACCCAACTCAGCTCACTAACCCAGCTCAACTCACTAACCTAGCTCAGCTCAGATCAACTCACTAACCCAACTCAGCTCACTAACCCAACTCAGCTCAGCTCACTAACCCAACGCAGCTCACTAACCCAACTCAGCTCAACTCACTAACCCAACTCAACTCACTAACCCAGCTCAGCTCACAAACCCAACTCAACTCACTAACTCAGCTCAGCTCACTAACCCAACTCAACTCACTAACCCAACTCAACTCACTAACCCAGCTCAGCTCAGCTCACAAACCCAACTCAACTCACTAACTTAGCTCAGCTCACTAACCCAACTCAACTCACTAACCCAGCTCAGCTCAGCTCACTATCCCAGCTCAGCTCACTAACCCAACTCAGCTCAACAAACCCAGCTCAGCTCACTAACCCAACTCAGCTCACTAACCCAGCTCAGCTCACTAACCCAGCTCAGCTCACTAACCCAACTCAACTCACTAACTCAACTCCCTAACACAACTCAGCTCACTAACCCAGTTCAGCTTACTAACCCAGCTCAACTCACTGACCCAGCTCAACTCACTAACCCAGCTCAGCTCACTAACCCAACTCAACTCACTAACCCAACTCAGCTCACTGACCCAGCTCAGCTCACTAACCCAACTCAGCTCACTAACCCAGCTCAGCTCACTAACCCAGCTCAGCTCATTAACCCAACTCAGCTCAGCTCACTAACCCAACTCAGCTCAGCTCACTAACCCAGCTCAACTCAGCTCACAAACCCAGCTCAGCTCACAAACCCAGCTCAGCTCACTGACCCAGCTCAGCTCACTAACCCAACTCAGCTCACTAACCCAGCTCAGCTCACTAACCCAGCTCAGCTCACTAACCCAACTCAGCTCAGCTCACTAACCCAACTCAGCTCAGCTCACTAACCCAGCTCAACTCAGCTCACTAACCCAACTCAGCTCACTAACCCAACTCAGCTCAACTCACTAACCCAACTCAGCTCAACTCACTAACCCAACTCAGCTCAGCTCACTAACCCAACTCAGCTCAGCTCACAAACCCAGCTCAACTCACAAACCCAACTCAGCTCACTAACCCAGCTCAGCTCACTAACCCAGCTCAGCTCACTAACCCAGCTCAGCTCACTAACCCAACTCAGCTCAGCTCACTAACCCAACTCAGCTCAGCTCACTAACCCAGAGAGAGACTTTAAGGAAGGAAGGAAGGAAGAGAGAGAGACTGTAAGGAAGGAAGGATTAGAGAGAGGAAGGAAGGAAGGAAGGAAGGAAGGAAGGAAGGAAGGAAGGAAGGAAGGAAGGAAGGAAGGAAGGAAGGAAGGAAGGAAGGAAGGAAGGAAGGAAGAGACTGTAAGGAAGGAAGGAAGAGAGAGAGGGAGAGAGAAAGAGAGACTAAGGAAGGAAGGAAGGAAGAGAGAGAGACTGTAAGGAAGGAAGGATTAGAGAGAGAGATAGAGAGACTGTAAAGAAGGAAGGATTAGAGAGAGAGAGACAGAAGGAAGGAAGGAAGGAAGGAAGGAAGGAAGGAAGGAAGGAAGGAAGGAAGGAAGGAAGGAAGGAAGGAAGGAAGGAAGGAAGGAAGGGACTGTAAGGAAGGAAAAGAGAGCGAGACTACGGAAGGAAGGATTAGAGAGAGGGGGGGAGAGAGACTGTAAGGAAGGAAGGAAGGGAGAGAGAGACTAAGGAAGTAAGAAAGAGAGAGAGATTGTAAGGAAATAAGAGAGAGACTGTAAGGAAGGAAGAGAGAGAGATTGTAAGGAAGGAAGAGAGAGAGACTGTAAGGAAGGAAGGAAGGAAGGAAGGAAGAGAGAGAGAGTTTCTATCAATCTTCTATTAACCAAAGCCCAATAGACTAATTACTACCACACACTGCTCTAATAACACACATCAGACAGTGTGTTTGTCTAACAAAACCTTACTAGGGCCCCAATATGACCTGCAGTCTGCGTAGCAAATGGCACCCTATTTTCTTTATAGTTCACTACTTTTGACCAGGGCACTATATATGGAATAGGGTGCCATTTGGAATGCTGACCATAGTGTTGTGTAAATTAATAGGGAAAAACTGAAGCCCTGGGCAGTGTGAAGTGTCTGTGTGGTTCAACCAGACATGTCTCCTTGACCAACTCACTAAGCCGCACGCTAGCACAATGGGAAGCATGTGATGAGGTTAGATCAGAATGCGTGTGTGTGCAGCTGCACTATGTCACCAATCAATGCCTGAATACTCTCTGTACTCTCTGTTACAAGAGAAATGTGTTTTTATCAACCTAACTCAACCTAACTCAACTCAACTCAACCTAACCCAACTCAACCTAACTTAACCTAACCCAACTCAACCTAACCCAACTCAACCTAACTCTACCTAACCTAACCCAACTCAACTCAACCTAACCCAACTCAACCTAACCCAAAGAGAAAGGGAGAGAGAGAGAGAGAGGGGGGGGAGATGGAGGGAGTGGGAGAGAGGGAGAGGGGAGAGAGAGGGGGAGAGAGAGCGAGAGAGAGAGCGAGAGAGAGAGAGAGAGAGAGAGAGAGAGAGAGAGAGAGAGAGAGAGAGAGAGAGAGAGAGAGAGAGCAAAGATACTACCCTCCACAACATAACCTTCACTCAAAATCAAACTACAAACAGAAGGATTCCTACTACCAGGGATTCTTATTTCCAAGCTATACAGCAAATGCTCTGACAAACAAACAACAGAGACCTGAAAACACCATCCAACCTGGAACTGAGTGAGTCATGTTTAGTCTGAAGCTACTTTTAAAGTCAAGAAGAAAAATACATTACAATTATATATTTGACTTTATAAGGACTGAATGCTAAGTTAAGGCTATCAAGCTTGCTAGGACAGAACATATCTGACTGCAACTTCAATTAGCACTGAGGTGTGAAGTGAGAGGTGTCAAAGCCCTTGAGCCCAACAATGGCAGGAGAGTTTCACAGCCTCCCAGATCAGAGACCTTTGAAGCCCCCTTCTGCTGTTCAGAGGTCATTACAATACAGTACCCTCCGTACGTAAAATATTATAAGGCACAAAAATAAACTCCTTATGGAAAATCAAGATACATTTTTTACTGACAATTATAAAAATGGGAACACAAGCAACTTAATCTTCCACACAGACCATCCCCTGGCATGGCACAGTGCTATATTAACACACTACCCCTCTGTTAAGATGGGTGGAAACTCAGGATGTTAGACAAAGAGGACTCTGAGTCAGCCAATGTTAACCTGTACAAGTCTGGAACAGTAATGGTACAGGGCAACCTCAAACAGTTTCAACTGGACTTTCACCTAATCAAAGAGATAGCTCAGCAAGATAAGCTCTCTCTTGAAAAAGATACCCCCACCCTGAGCGTATCAGACCAGACCTCTTCATTATACAGCCCAACAGACGAGCAACCCCAAGTGGAAAGTCAACCTCCCAGCACAGAGTACTACTCCCTCATTGAAATGAAGGATACATTATCCCAGCTGGAGGTAAGACAGGTGGAGCTGGAACAGCAGGTGAACACACTCCAGTCAGCACAGACCCAGACAACAGTCCAGCACAACAACAACCCCTTAACCTCTTGCTCCTACTTGAGACGCTTGCGTCCCATCTAGAGCTCTGGAAATGCAAATGCGCTACGCTAAATGCTAATAGTATTAGTTAAAACTCAAACGTTCATTAAAATACACATGCAGGGTATTGAATTAAAGCTACACTCGTTGTGAATCCAGGCAACAAGTCAGATTTTTAAAATGCTTTTCGGCGAAAGCATGAGAAGCTATTATCTGATAGCATGTAACACCACAAAAGACCCGCAGGGGACGTAAACAAAATAATTAGCATAGTCGGCGTTACACAAACCGCACAATAAAATAGAAAACATTCATTACCTTTGACCATCTTCTTTGTTGGCACTCCTAGATGTCCCATAATCACTATTGGGTATTTTTTTCGATTAAATCGGTCCATATATAGCCTAGATATCGTTATATGTAGACTGTGTGATCAACGAAAAAAAACAGCGTTTCATAACGTAACGTCATTTTTTTTAATTCAAAAAGTCGATGATAAACTTTCACAAAACACTTCGAAATACTTTTGTAATGCAACTTTAGGTATTAGTAAACGTTAATAAGCGATCAAATTAATCACAAGACGAAGTATATTCTATAGCTGTCGGTCTGGAAAAATGTCCGGCTAGAAACTCAACCAAAATATCCGGTCCTAGACCTGAAGAACTGCGCTGCCTTGCATGTGTTTGACCAAGAAACAAATCGTAGGCAAATGACAAGACTCTAGACACCGTGTGGAAGCTGTAGGTACTGCAACCTCAGCCTCATTAATTGTGGTTCACCTTTATCAATGGGTTCAAGTCGCGCAGCAATATATTTTTCCATTTTCAGTGATCAGTTTTTCCTGCGCTTTCCGATGAAACGCACGTTATGTTATAGCCACAGCCGTGATTTAACCAGTTTTATAAACGTCTGAGTGTTTTCTATCCACACATACTAATCATATGCAAATACTATATTCCTGGCATGAGTAGCAGGGCGCTGAAATGTTGCGCGATTTTTAACAGAATGTTCAAAAAAGTAGAGGGTAGGAGTAACAGGTTAACCAGACCCGGAGAGCTGGAGGTGGAGAGAGACATATCTGCACTCTGGACTGTGGTGAGACAACTTCAGCAGGAGAAAGAGCAGGAGCAGGAGAAGAACACTAGATGAGAGGATCTGACTGCTGCAGGAGGAGGTGAGGTGGATGGCGTGTGACAGAGAACAACCCATTAGAGAGCTGGCCACCCCCACAGAGAAGCCAGCAGAACAGCCCACCTCAGACCCTGACCAAAGCCTTGACATCACAGCAGAACAGTCCACCCCAGACCCTGACCAAAGCCTTGACATCACAGCAGAACAGTCCACTGCAGACCCTGACCAAAGCCTTGACATCACAGCAGAACAGTCCACCCCAGACCCTGACCAAAGCCTTGACATCACTGCAGAACAGTCCACCACAGACCGAAGCCTGACCGAAGCCTCGACATCACAGCAGGACAGACAAATGAAGAACCCCAAGCCCAGGAGATCCCACCCCGTCTGAGCACCCCCTCCTGTCAGCCACCCTGATAGCCCTCCTGACAACCCCCCCACACCCACGGAGGACATACACAAGCCACAGATTGTACTCCTTATGGACTCAAAGGGAAATATATACAAGAAAATAAACTTTTTCCCAAAAACACAATGTCTAAACTCTGCTGTCCAAACACACAGCTCACCCTAGATCTTCTGTCTGAGGACAACCTAGGGTCACCCAATCACATAATAATACACACAGACACAAACGAGCACAGCAGGAAAGGGTGGACACAGCACTCAAGGGAGTGATTGAAAAAGCTTATTCTATTCTCCCCAACGCACAATCTCCACCCTGATACCACGAAAATACTTCCACCCTGCTAGCATACAGCGGGTGAACGCAAGTATTTCCCATGAATGTGCCTCAAAACCAAATATTTATCTGGCCCACCACTCCACTCTGGACTTTACGACCAGGTCTACCTATACAAGGAAGCAGTGCCCACCTTCGCCCGGACCCTAAAGGACATCACCCCAAACCGCAGCCCCATCACCTCACACAGGAGCAACACATTAATACACACCCCACCCAGACCAGCGAGACACTCCCCCAGACCTGCGCGACCCAACCCCAACCATTACACTAGCTCAGCAGGCTCTACTCACACTTACTGGTCTGAGGCCAAACCACACGACTAACAACATTGGACACTTTACGGAACATAAAGCCTTCACTATCTCATCCTGGAATATCCAAGGCCTGAGGTCATCTGCCTTTGGCCTAAAGAGCAGGAACCTGGACTTCACCAAAGAAATCAGAAATACAGAATTTGTCATCCTACAAGAAACATGGAATAGAGGATTACAGAGAGCTGGTCGTCCCATCCACCAAACTACCAGGTGCGAAACAGGGAAGGAACTCAGGGGGTATGCTAATTTGGTATAGAGCGATGCTAACTCACTCCATTAAATTAATCAAAACAGGAACATGATACATTTGGCTAGAATATCAAGACAAAATGATCTCAACAGAGAAAAATGTCCTCCTGTGTGCTACCAATATCCCCCCACTAGAATCCCCATACTTTAATGAAGGCAGCTTCTCCATCCTGGAGGGGGAAAACATTCATTTCCAGGCCCAGGGACGTACTAGTCCGTGGCAACCTAAATGCCAGAACTGGACAAGAACCTGAAACCCTCAGCACACAAAGGAACAAACACCTACAGTACCTTAAGGTGACAACATTCCTTCCCCCATATGCCCCCCTAGGCACAACTACCACAACATAACCAACAAAAACGGGTCACAATTCCTGCAGCTCTGTCACACGTTGGGTATGCACATAGTCAATGGTAGGCTTTGAGAGGACTCCTATGGTAGGTACAGTTGAAGTAGGAAGTTTACATAGACAAATACGTAATTCTTCCAACAATTGTTTACAGACAGATTATTTCACTTATAATTCACTGTATCACAATTCCAGTGGTCCAGAAATGTATATACACTAAGTCGACTGTGTTTTTAAACAGCTTGGACAATTCCAGAAAATTATGTCATGACTTTAGAAGCTTCTGATAGGTAATTGACATAATTTGAGTCAATTGGAGGTGTACCTGTGGATGTATTTCAAGGCCTACCTTCAAACTCAGTGCCTATTTGCTTGACATCATGGGAAAATCAAAAGAAATCAGCCAAGACCTCAGAAAACAAATTGTAGTCTGGTTCATCCTTGGGAGCAATTTCCAAACACCTGAAGGTACTACGTTCATCTGTACAAACAATAGTACGCAAGTATAAACACCATGGGACCACGCAGCCGTCATACCGCTCAGGAAGGAGACGCGTTCTGTCTCCTAGAGATTAACGTACTTTGTTGAGAAAAGTGCAAATCAATCCCACAACAGCAAAGGACCTTGTGAAGATGCTGAAGGAAACAGGTACGAAAGTATCTATATCCACAGTGAAGCGAGTCCTATCTCGATATAACTAGAATGGCCGCTCAGCATGGAAGAAGCCACTGCTCCAAAACCGTCATAAAAAAGACAGACTGCACATGGGGACAAAGATCGTACTTTTTGGAGAAATGTCCTCTGGTCTGATGAAACAAAAATATAACTGTTTGGCCATAATGACTATAGTTATGTTTGGAGGAAAAAGAGGGAGGCTTGCAAGCCGAAGAACACCATCCCAACCGTGAAGCACGGGTGTGGCAGCATCATGTTGTGGGGTCTTCTCATTCTTTGTTGATTTCAAAAAATTTTTTGACTCAATTTGGCATGAGGGTCTGGTATACAAATTGATGGAAAGTGGTGTTGGGGGAAATGCATACAACATTACAAAATCCATGTACACAAACAAGTGTGTGGTTAAAACTTGAACAAAAAAAAAACATTTCTTTCCACAGGGCTGTGGAGTGAGACAGGGATGCAGCTTAAGCCCCATCCTCTTAAACATATACAGTATATCACAAAAGTGAGTACACCCCTCACATTTTTGTAAATATTTGAGTATATCTTTTCATGTGACAACACTGAAGAAATAACACTTTGCTACAATGTAAAGTAGTGAGTGTACAGCTTGTATAACAGTGTAAATTTGCTGTCCCCTCAAAATAACTCAACACACAGCCATTAATATCTAAACCGCTGGCAACAAAAGTGGGTACACCCCTAAGTGAAAATGTCCAAATTGGGCCCAATTAGCCATTTTCCCTCCCCGGGTCATGTGACTCGTTAGTGTTACAAGGTCTCAGGTGTGAATGGGGAGTAGGTGTGTTAAATTTGGTGTCATCGCTCTCGCACTCCCTCACGAGTCTGCAGCACCCGGCCACACCCTACTAGAATAGCAAGTCAAATGTCTACTGTTTGCTGATGATATGGTGCTTGCTTCTGTCCCCAACCAAGGAGGGCCTACAGCAGCACCTAGATCTTCTGCAAAGATTCTGCCAGACCTGGGCCCAAACTTAAAGAAAGCTTTGAGTATGTACAGACTCAGTGATTATAGCCTTGCTATTGAGAAAGGCCGCCGTAGGCAGACCTGTCTCTCAAGAGAAGACAGGCTATGTACACACTGCCCACAAAATGAGTTACACTTCCTAACAAATGTATATATATTTTTTACCTTTATTTAACTAGGCAAGTCAGTTAAGAACAAATTCTTATTTTCAATGACGGCCTAGGAACTGTGGGTTAACTGCCTTGTTCAGGGGGAGAACGACAGATTTTTACCTTGTCAGCTCAGGGATTCGATCTAGCAACCTTTCAGCTCTAACCACTAGGCTACCTACCGCCCCAATATGTATGACCATATTAGAGACACATATTTCCAGATCAGATTACACAGACCAACAAATAATTCAAAAACAAATCAAATTGGGTGAAATACCACAGTGTGCCATCACAGCAGCACGATTTGTGACCTGTTGCCACAAGAAAAGGGCAACCAGTGAATAAATAAATACAACCCATATTTATGTTAATTTATTTTCCCTTTTGTACTTTAACTTTTTGCACATAATATCACATTTGTAATGTCTTTATTATTTTGGAGCTTTTGTGAGTGTAATGTTTCATGTGAATTTTTATTGTTTATTTCACTTTTGTTTATTATCTATTTCAGGGAGGGAGAGAGCAAGTGAGCGAGAGAGAGGGAGAGAGACAAAGCGAGACAGAGAGAGAGAGAGAGAGAGAGAGAGAGAGAGAGACAAAGCGAGACAGAGAGAGAGAGAGAGAGAGAAAGCGAGACTGAGAGACTGAGAGAGAGAGAGAGAGAGAGAGAGAGAGAGAGAGAGAGAGAGAGAGAGAGAAAGCGAGACAGAGAGAGAGAGAGAGAGAGAGAAAGCGAGACAGAGAGAGAGAGAGAGAGAGAGAGAGAGAGAGAGAGAACAAAAGAGAACAGCTAGAGGAAGCCAGGTCATGACTGAGTAGAGTGGAAGGAGGCCTTTTCAATTCCCCCCTTTTTTGTTGTTCAATTATTCACTGCTTTGCTTTGGGGGTGATAGGCCCTCCATTACGGGAGATATTTCTTGAAATATTCCTTAAAATGGTGCCGGAAGGAATGGCAGCAGTTTTAAGGGCACCCAACAAATTTGTGCTATTATGTGGGGGGTTTTCGCGTTATTTGTAACTTATTTTGTACATAATGTTTTTGCCACCGTATCTTACGGCAAAAAAAGAGCTTCTGGATATCAGGATAGCGATCACTCATCTCGGATTAGACAAAGATTTTTTCTTCAATAAGCAGGACATTTTCCGAACACCCGACAAGGCCAACATCCCAGTTAATTGCAAGAGGAAGAGATGCAGGTACAGAGGACATAGAGCGGGGTGCCTCGTAAGGATTCGCAGAAGGCGAGTGAGAAAGCTGCCGTTACTGTCAATATTACTCGCCAACGTGCAATCATTGGACAATAAATTAGATGAGGTATGATCACGAATATCCTACCAACAGGACATCAAAAGCGGTAATATCTTGTGTTTCACAGAATCGTGGCTGAATGATGACATGGATATTCAGCTAGCGGGATATACGCTGCACCGGCAGGATAGACGAGGGGGGCGGTCTGTGCATATTTGTAAACAACAGCTGGTGCACAAAATATAAGGAAGTCTCTAGATTTTGCTCACCTGAAATAGAGTATCTTGTGATAAAATGCAGACCACACTATTTGCCTAGAGAGTTTTCAGCTATACCTTTCGTGGCAGTTTATTTACCACCACAGACAGATGCTGACACTAAGACCACAAACAGGAGACCGTTCACGCAGAGGCGGCGCTCATATTGGCCCGGAGACTTTTATGCAGGGAATCTTAAATCAGTTCTACCTCATTTCTATCAACATGTTAAATGGGCAACCAGAGGGAAAAAAATCTAGATCACCAGTACTCCACACACAGAGACGCAGACAAAGCTCTCCCTCGCCCTCCATTTGGGAAATCTGACCACAATTCTATCCTCCTGATTCCTGCTTACAAGCTCAAATTAAAGCAGGAAGCACCAGTGACTCGGTCTATAAAAAAGTGGCCCACAGTGACTGTACGTACATACCCCAACCAGAAGCCATGGATTACAGGCAACATTCGTACTGAGCTAAAGGGTAGAGCTGCCGCTTCAAGGTGCGGGACTCTAACCCGGAAGCATATAAGAAATCCTGCTATGCCCTCCGACGAACCATCAAACAGGCAAAGTGTCAATACAGGGCTAAGATTGAATTGTACTACACTGGCTCCAACGCTCGTCTTATGTGGCAGGGCTTGCAAACTATTACAGACTACAAAGGGAAGCACACTCGCGAGCTGCCCAGTGACACGAACCTACCAGACGAGATAAACCACTTCTATGCTTGCTTCGAGGCAAGCAACACTGAGGATTTCATGAGAGCATCAGCTGTTCAGCTGGATGACTGTGTGATCACGCTCTCCATAGCCGACGTGAGAAAGACCTTTAAACAAGTCAACATTCACAAGGCTGCGGGGCCAGACGGATTACCAGGACGTGTGCTCCGGGCATGTGCTGACGAACTGGCAGGTGTCTTCACTGACATTTAAAAAAAAATTCCAACATGTTTCAAGCAGACCACCATAGTCCCTGTGCCCAAGAACACGAAGGCAACCTGCCTAAATGACTACAGAGCCGTAGCACTCACATCTGTAGCCATGAAGTGCTTTTAAAAGCTGGTAATGGCTCACATCAACATCATTATCCCAGAAGCCCTAGATCCACTCCAATTTGCATACCGCCCGGGTGAGACCTGGCCAGGTGATGCTAGAATAACCACCTATCCCTCAACATAACCAAGACTAAGGAGATGATTGTGGACTGCAGAAAAATGAGGACCGAGCATGCCTCCATTCTCATCGACGGGGCTGTAGTGGAGCAGGTGGAGAGCTTCAAGTACGTTGGCGTCCACATCACCAATAAACTAGAATGGTCCAAACACATCAAGACAATCGTGAAGAGGGCACGACAAAGCCTTTTCCCCCTCAGGAAACTAAAAAGACTTGGCATGGGTCCTCATACCCTCAACCGGTTCTACAGCTGCAACATCGAGAGCATGTTGCAGGTTGCATCACTGCCTGGTATGGCAATTGCTCGGCCTCCGACCGCAAGGCACTACAGAGGGTAGTGCGTATGGCCCAGTACATCACTGGGGCTAAGCTGCCTGTCATCCAGGACCTCTACACCAGGCAGTATCGGAGGAAGGCCCTAAAAATTGTCAAAGACCCCAGCCACCCCAGTCATAGACTGTTCTCTTTACTACTGCATGGCAAGCAGTACCGGAGTGCCAAGTCTAGGACAAAAAGGCTTCTCAAAAGTTTTTACCCCCAAGTCATAAGACTCCTGAACAGGTAATCAAATGTCTACCAGGACTATTTGCATTGTGTGCCACCCCCCACCAACCCCTCTTTTACGCTGCTGCTACTCTCTGTTTGTCATATATGCATAGTCACTTTAACTATACATTCATGTACATACTACCTCAATTGGGCCGACCAACCAGCGCTCCCGCACATTGGCTAACCGGGCTATCTGCATTGTGTCCCGCCACCCGCCAACCCCTCTTTTACGCTACTGCTACTCTCTGTTCATCATATATGCATCACTTTAACCATATCTACATGTACATACTACCTTAATCAGCCCAACTAACGGTACCTGTATATAGCCTCTCTACTGTATATAGCCTCTACTGTATATAGCTTCTCTACTGTATATAGCCTCGCTACTGTTATAGACTCTCTACTGTATATAGCCTCGCTACTGTTATAGCCCCTCTACTGTATATAGCCTCTCTACTGTATATAGCCTCTCTACTGTATATAGCCTCGCTACTGTTATAGGCTCGCTACTGTTATAACCTCGCTACTGTTATAGCCTCTCTACTGTATATAGCCTCGCTACTGTTATAGCCTCGCTACTGTATATAGCCTCGCTACTGTTATAGCCTCGCTACTGTTATAGCCTCTCTACAGTATATAGCCTCTCTACAGTATATAGCCTCTCTACTGTATATAGCCTCGCAACTGTTATAGCCTCTCTACTGTATATAGCCTCGCTACTGTTATAGCCTCTCTACTGTATATAGCCTCTCTACTGTATATAGCCTCGCTACTGTTATAGCCTCTCTACTGTATATAGCCTCTCTACTGTATATAGCCTCGCTACTGTATATAGCCTCGCTACTGTTATAGCCTCTCTACAGTATATAGCCTCTCTACCCTATATAGCCTCTCTACTGTATATAGCCTCGCTACTGTTATAGCCTCGCTACTGTTATAGCCTCTCTACTGTATATAGCCTCGCTGCTGTTATAGCCTCGCTACTGTTATAGCCTCGCTACTGTTATAGCCTCTCTACTGTATATAGCCTCTCTACTGTATATAGCCTCTACTGTATATAGCCTCTCTACTGTATATAGCCTCGCTACTGTTATAGCCTCTCTACTGTATATAGCCTCGCTACTGTTATAGCCTCTCTACTGTATATATTCTCGCTACTGTTATAGCCCCTCTACTGTATATAGCCTCTCTACTGTATATAGCCTCGCTACTGTTATAGCCCCTCTACTGTATATAGCCTCTACTGTATATAGCCTCTACTGTATATAGCCTCTCTACTGTATATAGCCTCGCTACTGTTATAGCCTCGCTACTGTTATAACCTCGCTACTGTTATAGCCTCTCTACTGTATATAGCCTCGCTACTGTTATAGCCTCGCTACTGTTATAGCCTCTCTACAGTATATAGCCTCTCTACTGTATATAGCCTCTCTACTGTATATAGCCTCTCTACTGTATATAGCCTCGCTGCTGTTATAGCCTCGCTACTGTTATAGCCTCTCTACTGTATATAGCCTCGCTACTGTTATAGCCTCTACTGTTATAGCCTCTCTACTGTATATAGCCTCTCTACTGTATATAGCCTCGCTACTATTATAGCCTCGCTACTGTTATAGCCTCGCTACTGTTATAGCCTCTCTACTGTATATAGCCTCACTGCTGTTATAGCCTCGCTACTGTTATAGTCTCGCTACTGTTATAGCCTCGCTACTGTTATAGCCTCTCTACTGTATATAGCCTCGCTGCTGTTATAGCCTCGCTACTGTCAAATCCTCGCTACTGTTATAGCCTCGCTACTGTTATAGCCTCTCTACTGTATATAGCCTCGCTACTGTATATAGCCTCGCTACTGTTTTAGCCTCTCTACTGTATATAGCCTCGCTACTGTTATAGCCTCTACTGTATATAGCCTCGCTACTGTATATAGCCTCTCTACTGTTATAGCCTCTCTACTGTTATTTTTCACTGTCTTTTTACTGTTGTTTTTATTTCTTTACCTACCTATTGTTCACCTAATACCTTTTTCTGCACTATTGGTTAGAGCCTGTAACTAAGCATTTCACTGTAAGGTCTACACTTGTTGTATTCGGTGCACGTGACTCGCTACTGTTATAGCCTCTCTACTGTATATAGCCTCGCTACTGTTATAGCCTCGCTACTGTTATAGCCTCTCTACAGTATATAGCCTCTCTACTGTATATAGCCTCTCTACTGTATATAGCCTCACTACTGTTATAGCCTCGCTACTGTTATAGCCTCGCTACTGTATATAGCCTCGCTACTGTTATAGCCTCGCTACTGTTATAGCCTCTCTACAGTATATAGCCTCTCTACTGTATATAGCCTCGCAACTGTTATAGCCTCTCTACTGTATATAGCCTCGCTACTGTTATAGCCTCTCTACTGTATATAGCCTCGCTACTGTTATAGCCTCTCTACTGTATATAGCCTCTCTACTGTATATAGCCTCGCTACTGTATATAGCCTCTGCTACTGTTATAGCCTCTCTACTGTATATAGCCTCTCTACCCTATATAGCCTCTCTACTGTATATAGCCTCTGTTATAGCCTCGCTACTGTTATAGCCTCTCTACTGTATATAGCCTCGCTGCTGTTATAGCCTCCTACTGTTATAGCCTGCTACTGTTATAGCCTCTCTACTGTATATAGCCTCTCTACTGTATATAGCCTCTACTGTATATAGCCTCTCTACTGTATATAGCCTCGCTACTGTTTATAGCCTCTCTACTGTATATAGCCTCGCTACTGTTATAGCCTCTCTACTGTATATAGCTACTGTTATAGCCCCTCTACTGTATATAGCCTCTCTACTGTATATAGCCTCGCTACTGTTATAGCCCCTCTACTGTATATAGCCTCTACTGTATATAGCCTCTACTGTATATAGCCTCTCTACTGTATATAGCCTCGCTACTGTTATAGCCTCGCTACTGTTATAACCTCGCTACTGTTATAGCCTCTCTACTGTATATAGCCTCGCTACTGTTATAGCCTCGCTACTGTTATAGCCTCTCTACAGTATATAGCCTCTCTACTGTATATAGCCTCTCTACTGTATATAGCCTCTCTACTGTATATAGCCTCGCTGCTGTTATAGCCTCGCTACTGTTATAGCCTCTCTACTGTATATAGCCTCGCTACTGTTATAGCCTCTACTGTTATAGCCTCTCTACTGTATATAGCCTCTCTACTGTATATAGCCTCGCTACTATTATAGCCTCGCTACTGTTATAGCCTCGCTACTGTTATAGCCTCTCTACTGTATATAGCCTCGCTGCTGTTATAGCCTCGCTACTGTTATAGTCTCGCTACTGTTATAGCCTCGCTACTGTTATAGCCTCTCTACTGTATATAGCCTCGCTGCTGTTATAGCCTCGCTACTGTCAAATCCTCGCTACTGTTATAGCCTCGCTACTGTTATAGCCTCTCTACTGTATATAGCCTCGCTACTGTATATAGCCTCGCTACTGTTTTAGCCTCTCTACTGTATATAGCCTCGCTACTGTTATAGCCTCTACTGTATATAGCCTCGCTACTGTATATAGCCTCTCTACTGTTATAGCCTCTCTACTGTTATTTTTCACTGTCTTTTTACTGTTGTTTTTATTTCTTTACCTACCTATTGTTCACCTAATACCTTTTTCTGCACTATTGGTTAGAGCCTGTAACTAAGCATTTCACTGTAAGGTCTACACTTGTTGTATTCGGTGCACGTGACTCGCTACTGTTATAGCCTCTCTACTGTATATAGCCTCGCTACTGTTATAGCCTCGCTACTGTTATAGCCTCTCTACAGTATATAGCCTCTCTACTGTATATAGCCTCTCTACTGTATATAGCCTCTCTACTGTATATAGCCTCACTACTGTTATAGCCTCGCTACTGTTATAGCCTCTCTACTGTATATAGCCTCGCTGCTGTTATAGCCTCGCTACTGTTATAGCCTCTCTACTGTATATAGCCTCGCTACTGTTATAGCCTCTACTGTTATAGCCTCTCTACTGTATATAGCCTCTCTACTGTATATAGCCTCGCTACTATTATAGCCTCGCTACTGTTATAGCCTCGCTACTGTTATAGCCTCTCTACTGTATATAGCCTCGCTGCTGTTATAGCCTCGCTACTGTTATAGTCTCGCTACTGTTATAGCCTCGCTACTGATATAGCCTCTCTACTGTATATAGCCTCGCTGCTGTTATAGCCTCGCTACTGTCAAAGCCTCGCTACTGTTATAGCCTCGCTACTGTTATAGCCTCTCTACTGTATATAGCCTTGCTACTGTATATAGCCTCGCTACTGTTATAGCCTCTCTACTGTATATAGCCTCGCTACTGTTATAGCCTCTACTGTATATAGCCTCGCTACTGTATATAGCCTCTCTACTGTTATAGCCTCTCTACTGTTATTTTTCACTGTCTTTTTACTGTTGTTTTTATTTCTTTACCTACCTATTGTTCACCTAATACCTTTTTCTGCACTATTGGTTAGAGCCTGTAACTAAGCATTTCACTGTAAGGTCTACACTTGTTGTATTCGGTGCACGTGACTCGCTACTGTTATAGCCTCTCTACTGTATATAGCCTCGCTACTGTTATAGCCTCTCTACAGTATATAGCCTCTCTACTGTATATAGCCTCTCTACTGTATATAGCCTCTCTACTGTATATAGCCTCACTACTGTTATAGCCTCGCTACTGTTATAGCCTCTCTACTGTATATAGCCTCGCTGCTGTTATAGCCTCGCTACTGTTATAGCCTCTCTACTGTATATAGCCTCGCTACTGTTATAGCCTCTCTACTGTATATAGCCTCTCTACTGTATATAGCCTCGCTACTATTATAGCCTCGCTACTGTTATAGCCTCGCTACTGTTATAGCCTCTCTACTGTATATAGCCTCGCTGCTGTTATAGCCTCGCTGCTGTTATAGCCTCGCTACTGTTATAGGCTCGCTACTGTTATAGCCTCGCTACTGTTATAGCCTATCTACTGTATATAGCCTCGCTGCTGTTATAGCCTCGCTACTGTCAAAGCCTCGCTACTGTTATAGCCTCGCTACTGTTATAGCCTCTCTACTGTATATAGCCTCGCTACTGTATATAGCCTCGCTACTGTTATAGCCTCTCTACTGTATATAGCCTCGCTACTGTTATAGCCTCTACTGTATATAGCCTCGCTACTGTATATAGCCTCTCTACTGTTATAGCCTCTCTACTGTTATTTTTCACTGTCTTTTTACTGTTGTTTTTATTTCTTTACCTACCTATTGTTCACCTAATACCTTTTTCTGCACTATTGGTTAGAGCCTGTAACTAAGCATTTCACTGTAAGGTCTACACTTGTTGTATTCGGTGCACGTGACTCTCTCTCTCTCTCTCTCTCTCTCTCTCTCTCTCTCTCTCTCTCTCTCAGAGCTATTGCGTGAGCCGTGTTATAACAGTGAAGTATAACACAACAGTGAGAAATTAGACATAAAAAGACCTGCTCAGCGATTAAAACTGCATGAGCCCCTGAACTCTCCCTGACTCGCAACGATATGATACGCAGGAGGAGTGCGTGCTACTGAGAGTGTCACGGTCTTTAACACACGGTGGGGCAGAGAGTAAGGGGGCTAAGGGGGCTAAGTGGGGTGGTGGGGAAGATGGAGGGGGAGAGAGTACAGCACCTCTCGCTCTGAGACACTTGTCACAAACATGCATTTGACATATAAAGAAAGGGTATGTTACACAAGCCATCAATCTGCACTCACAGGTAAGCTAAAGTGTTGAGACATTATTAGGACCCTGAAAGCAGATAATATTAGAGGAAGATTGGAATAAACAATCTAACCGTCAAAAAGCTAGAAAAAATTAATGACATTGAAGAAGTTAAAATTGGAGGGAAAATTGCCAGGGAGGTGGTGTAGTACCTCACCAAGCGCAACATAGCTTCTGCGTGCATATCAGCTAGAAAGATGTGTCGGCATCGAGTAATTGTCTCTGGCCCCCTCCCAGTTAGGGGGAGTGATGAGCTCTACAGCAGAGTCTCACAACTCAATCGCTGGTTGAAAACTGTTTTCTGCCCCTCCCAAAAGATAGAATTTGTAGATAATTGGCCCTCTTTCTGGGACTCACCCACAAACAGGACCACGCCTGACCTGCTGAGGAGTAACGGACTCCATCCTAGCTGGAGGGGTGCTCTCATCATATCTACCAACATAGACATGGCTCTACCTCCTCTAGCTCCACAATGAAATAGGGTGCAGGCCAGGCAGCAGGCTGTTAGCCAGCCTGCCAGCATAGTGGAGTCTGCCACTAGCACAGTCAGTGTAGTCAGCTCAGCTATCACCATTGAGACCGTGTCTGTGCCTCGACCTAGGTTGGGCAAAACTAAACATGGCGGTGTTCGCCTTACGAATCTCACTAGGATAAAGACCACCTCCATTCCTGTCATTACTGAAAGAGATCATGATACCTCACATCTCAAAATAGGGCTACTTAATGTTAGATCCCTTACTTCAAAGGCAATTATAGTCAATGAACTAATCACTGATCATAATCTTGATGTGATTGGCCTGACTGAAACATGGCTTAAGCCTGATGAATTTACTGTTTTAAATGAGGCCTCACCTCCTGGCTACACTAGTGACCATATCCCCTGTGCATCCCGCAAAGGCGGAGGTGTTGCTAACATTTACGATAGCAAATTTCAATTTACAAAAAAAAAAATTACGTTTTCGTCTTTTGAGCTTCTAGTCATGAAATCTATGCAGCCTACTCAATCACTTTTTATAGCTACTGTTTACAGGCGTCCTGGGCCATATACAGCGTTTCTCACTGAGTTCCCTGAATTCCTATCGGACCTTGTAGTCATAGCAGATAATATTCTAATCTTTGGTGACTTTAATATTCACATGGAAAAGTCCACAGACCCACTCCAAAAGGCTTTCGGAGCCATCATCGACTCAGTGGGTTTTGTCCAACATGTCTCTGGACCCACTCACTGTCACAATCATACGTTGGACCTAGTTTTGTCCCATGGAATAAATGTTGTGGATCTTAATGTTTTTCCTCATAATCCTGGACTATTGGACCACCATTTTATTACGTTTGCAATTGCAACAAATAATCTGCTCAGACCCCAACCAAGGAACATCAAAAGTCGTGCTATAAATTCACAGACAACACAAAGATTCCTTGATGCCCTTCCAGACTCCCTCTGCCTACCCAAGGACGCCAGAGGACAAAAATCAGTTAACCACCTAACTGAGGATCTCAATTTAACCTTGCGCAATACCCTAGATGCAGTTGCACCCCTAAAAACTAAAAAAATGTCTCATAAGAAACTAGCTCCCTGGTACACAGAAAATACCCAAGCTCTGAAGCAAGCTTCCAGAAAATTGGAACGGAAATGGCGCCACACCAAACTGGAAGTCTTCCGACTAGCTTGGAAGGACGGTACCGTGCAGTACCGAAGAGCCCTTACTGCTGCTCGATCATCCTATTTTTCTAACTTAATTGAGGAAAATAAGAACAATCCGAAATTCCTTTTTGTTACTGTCGCAAAGCTAACTAAAAAGCAGCATTCCCCAAGAGAGGATGACTTTCACTTTAGCAGTGATAAATTCATGAACTTCTTTGAGGAAAAGATTATGATTATTAGAAAGCAAATTACGGACTCCTCTTTAAATCTGCGTATTCCTCCAAACCTCAGTTGTCCTGAGTCTGCACAACTCTGCCAGGACCTAGGATCAAGAGAGACGCTCAAGTGTTTTAGTACTATATCTCTTGACACAATGATGAAAATAATCATGGCCTCTAAACCTTCAAGCTGCATACTGGACCCTATTCCAACTAAACTACTGAAAGAGCTGCTTCCTGTGCTTGGCCCTCCTATGTTGAACATAATAAACGGCTCTCTATCCACTGGATGTGTACCAAACTCACTAAAATTGGCAGTAATAAAGCCTCTCTTGAAAAAGCCAAACCTTACCCCGAGAATATATAAAACGATTGGCCTATATCGAATCTTCCATTCCTCTCAAAAATTTTAGAGAAGGCTGTTGCGCAGCAACTCACTGCCTTCCTGAAGACAAACAATGTATACGAAATGCTTCAGTCTGGTTTTAGACCCCATCATAGCACTGAGACGGCACTTGTGAAGGTGGAAAATGACATTTTAATGGCATCGGACCGAGGCTCTGCATCTGTCCTCGTGCTCCAAGACCTTAGTGCTGCTTTTGATACCATCGATCACCACATTCTTTTGGAGAGATTGGAAACCCAAATTGGTCTACACGGACATGTTCTGGCCTGGTTTAGATCTTATCTGTCGGAAAGATATCATTTTGTCTCTGTGAATGGTTTGTCCTCTGACAAATCAACTGTAAATTTCGGTGTTCCTCAAGGTTCTGTTTTAGGACCCCTATTGTTTTCACTATATATTTTACCTCTTGGGGATGTTATTCGAAAACATAATGTAAACTTTCACTGCTCTGCGGATGACACACAGCTGTACATTTCAATGAAACATGGTGAAGCCCCAAAATTGCCCTCGCTAGAAGCATGTGTTTCAGACATAAGGAAGTGGATGGCTGCAAACTTTCTACTATTAAACTCGGACAAAACAGAGATGCTTGTTCTAGGTCCCAAGAAACAAAGAGATCTTCTGTTGAATCTGACAATTAATCTTAATGGTTGTACAGTCGTCTCAAATAAAACTGTGAAGGACCTCGGCGTTACTCTGGACCCTGATCTCTCTTTTGAAGAACATATCAAGACCATTTTGAGGACAGCTTTTTTCCATCTACGTAACATTGCAAAAATCAGAAACTTTCTGTCCAAAAATGATGCAGAAAAATTCATCCATGCTTTTGTCACTTCTAGGTTAGACTACTGCAATGCTCTATTTTCCGGCTACCCGGATAAAGCACTAAATAAACTTCAGTTAGTGCTAAATACGGCTGCTAGAATCCTGACTAGAACCAAAAAATTTGATCATATTACTCCAGTGCTAGCCTCTCTACACTGGCTTCCTGTCAAAGCAAGGGCTGATTTCAAGGTTTTACTGCTAACCTACAAAGCATTACATGGGCTTTCTCCTACCTATCTCTCTGATTTGGTCCTGCCGTACATACCTACACGTACGCTACGGTCACAAGACGCAGGCCTCCTAATTGTCCCTAGAATTTCTAAGCAAACAGCTGGAGGCAGGGCTTTCTCCTATAGAGCTCCATTTTTATGGAACGGTCTGCCTAACCATGTCAGAGACGCAAACTCGGTCTCAACCTTTAAGTTTTTACTGAAGACTCATCTCTTCAGTGGGTCATATGATTGAGTGTAGTCTGGCCCAGGGGTGGGAAGGTGAACGGAAAGGCTCTGGAGCAACGAACCGCCCTTGCTGTCTCTGCCTGGCCGGTTCCCCTCTTTCCACTGGAATTCTCTGCCTCTAACCCTATTACAGGGGCTGAGTCACTGGCTTACTGGGGCTCTCTCATGCCGTCCCTGGAGGGGGTGCGTCACCTGAGTGGGTTGATTCACTGTTGTAGTCATCCTGTCTGGGTTGGCGCCCCCCTTGGGTTGTGCCGTGGCGGAGATCTTTGTGGGCTATACTCAGCCTTGTCTCAGGATGGTAAGTTGGTGGTTGAAGATATCCCTCTAGTGGTGTGGGGGCTGTGCTTTGGCAAAGTGGGTGGGGTTATATCCTTCCTGTTTGGCCCTGTCCGGGGGTGTCCTCAGATGGGGCCACAGTGTCTCCGGACCCCTCCTGTCTCAGCCTCCAGTATTTATGCTGCAGTAGTTTATGTGTCGGGGGGCTGGGGTCAGTTTGTTATATCTGGAGTACTTCTCCTGTCCTATTCGGTGTCCTGTGTGAATCTAAGTGTGCGTTCTCTAATTCTCTCCTTCTCTCTTTCTTTCTCTCTCTCGGAGGACCTGAGCCCTAGGACCAAGCCCCAGGACTACCTGACATGATGACTCCTTGCTGTCCCCAGTCCACCTGGCCATGCTGCTGTTCCAGTTTCAACTGACCTGAGCCCTAGGACCATGCCCCAGGACTACCTGACATGATGACTCCTTGCTGTCCCCAGTCCACCTGGCCATGCTGCTGCTCCAGTTTCAACTTCCACCTGACTGTGCTGCTGCTCCAGTTTCAACTGTTCTGCCTTATTATTATTCGACCATGCTGGTCATTTATGAACATTTGAACATCTTGGGCATGTTCTGTTATAATCTCCACCCGGCACAGCCAGAAGAGGACTGGCCACCCCACATAGCCTGGTTCCTCTCTAGGTTTCTTCCTAGGTTTTGGCCTTTCTAGGGAGTTTTTCCTAGCCACCGTGCTTCTACACCTGCATTGCTTGCTGTTTGGGGTTTTAGGCTGGGTTTCTGTACAGCACTTTGAGATATCAGCTGATGTACGAAGGGCTATATAAATAAATTTGATTTGATTTGATTTGACAGGGAGGTGGTGACAGGGAGGTGGTGACAGGGAGGTGGTGACAGGGAGGTGGTGTTAGTGAGGTGGTGTCAGTGAGGTGGTGTCAGTGAGGTGGTGACAGGGAGGTGGTGACAGGGAGGGGGTGACAGTGAGTTGTTGCTGTCAGAGGATTCCCGAAACAGAGCGTGTTCTGTTAAATAACAGCTACAGCGACCAACATCTCCTACAATGTTAATAGCAAGATATTTCCTCCATCGCCTCACTGTTGCTGACACTGACAGGCCCAGGTCAGGCCCAGGTCAGATCACCCTCCTGCTGCTGGGGATTTGAGATTCTGCCCTCATCCCCTATACCAGAGGCCCCCAAGACTCCACTGAGCCACCGTCACCCATGGCAGAACAGGGGTAAATCCTGAGAGACTAGAGAGGGAGCCAGTGACAGGAGACAGCTTGTACAAGCTCCCTACAGAGGAACACTCTACCTCTCTCCTCCTACATCTACTAATGATACTACTACTACAACATACAGGATACTTCATATGGCTAATGAAAACTTACTAAAACACAGCATCTGGCCACATTAATTCATCCCTCTCCCATCCCATTCTCTCCTGTATCCTATTATATCTCTCTCCCAGTGCCCATCAGATGAGAATGAATTATAAAGGAAGGGGTGCTCAATCCAGGAGAATCAATACTAACAATGTCCGAGTTAACCATGCAGCTCCAGAGCATTCCCTCTCCCTCCCAATCTATCTTCCTTCCTTCCTTCCTCCCGCATTCTCTCTCTCTCTCTCTCTCTCTCTTTTCTCTATCCCTTCCGGGCTACCTCCCATCTCTCCCTTCATCTCTCCGTCTCGCTCTCTGACTGGCTAGAGGAGGGAGACATTACCCAGACCCACCTGTCTCTGCATGCTAAAGAGTCTACCGAGGAAAATTAGCTACTTCTACAGCATAGCACACTTATTATGAAGTTAGTATCAAGGTTTATAGTCTGGTTTATACACTTGATGAGGGGTGAGGTAAATGAAGACTGAACACCCCTTGATGAGGGAGGAGGTAAATGAAGACTGAACACCCCTTGATGAGGGAGGAGGTAAATGAAGACTGAACACCACTTGATGAGGGAGGAGGTAAATGAAGACTGAACACCACTTGATGAGGGAGGAGGTAAATGAAGACTGAACACCACTTGATGAGGGAGGAGATAAATGATGACTGAACACCACTTGATGAGGGAGGAGGTAAATGAAGACTGAACACCACTTGATGAGGGAGGAGGTAAATGAAGACTGAACACCACTTGATGGGGGAGGAGGTAAATTAAGACTGAACACCACTTGATGAGGGAGGAGGTAAATGAAGACTGAACACCACTTGATGGGGGAGGAGGTAAATGAAGACTGAACACCACATGATGAGGGAGGAGGTAAATGAAGACTGAACCGCACTTGATGAGTGAGGAGGTAAATGAAGACTGAACACCACTTGATGAGGGAGGAGGTAAATGAAGACTGAACACCACTTGATGAGGGAGGAGGTAAATGATGACTGAACACCACTTGATGGGGGAGGAGGTAAATGAAGACTGAACACCACATGATGAGGGAGGAGGTAAATGAAGACTGAACCGCACTTGATGAGGGAGATAAATGAAGACTGAACACCACTTGATGAGGGAGGAGGTAAATGAAGACTGAACACCACTTGATGAGGGAGGAGATAAATGAAGACTGAACACCACTTGATGAGGGAGGAGGTAAATGAAGACTGAACCGCACTTGAGGAGGTAAATGAAGACTGAACACCACTTGATGAGGGAGGAGGTAAATGAAGACTGAACCGCACTTGATGAGGGAGGAGATAAATGAAGACTGAACACCACTTGATGAGGGAGGAGGTAAATGAAGACTGAACACCACTTGATGAGGGAGGAGATAAATGAAGACTGAACACCACATGATGAGGGAGGAGGTAAATGAAGACTGAACCGCACTTGATGAGTGAGGAGGTAAATGAAGACTGAACACCACTTGATGAGGGAGGAGGTAAATGAAGACTGAACACCACTTGATGAGGGAGGAGGTAAATGAAGACTGAACACCACTTGATGAGGGAGGAGGTAAATGATGACTGAACACCACTTGATGGGGGAGGAGGTAAATGAAGACTGAACACCACATGATGAGTGAGGAGGTAAATGAAGACTGAAAACCACTTGATGAGGGAGGAGGTAAATGATGACTAAACACCACTTACCTACACTGCTTGGCTCTTCCTCCCCCTCCGGAAAACCCCCAATCCTTTTTTTATTTCACCTTTATTTAACCAGGTAGGCTAGTTGAGAACAAGTTCTCATTTGCAACTGCGACCTGGCCAAGATAAAGCATAGCAGTGTGAACAGACAACACACATGGAGTAAACAATTAACAAGTCAATAACACAATAGAAAAAAAGAGTCTATATACATTGTGTGCAAAAGGCTTGAGGAGGTAGGCAATTTTGCAGATTAACACTGGAGTGATAAATGATCAGATGGTCATGTACAGGTAGAGATACTGGTGTGCAAAAGAGCAGAAAAGTAAATAAATATAAACAGTATGGGGATGAGGTAGGTAAAATTGGGTGGGCTATTTACCGATAGACTATGTACAGCTGCAGCGATCGGTTAGCTGCTCAGATAGCAGATGTTTGAAGTTGGTGAGGGAGATAAAAGTCTCCAACTTCAGCAATTTTTGCAATTCGTTCCGGTCACAGGCAGCAGAGAACTGGAACGAAAGGCGACCAAATGAGGTGTTGGCATTAGGGATGATCAGTGAGATGATCAGTGAGATACACCTGCTGGAGCGTGTGCTGCTGCAGCCCAAGACTCCTATCCTCCCTGCATTACACTAGTTACCCTCTGTCATGACGTTGGTCTGGGGGTAGGTTTATGACAGTCATAAATACCTCTTCCCAACCTTTTTCCTATCTCTACCCTACTGATGTTACATTTGCAAAACCCTTGGTTAACATTGAGATTCTGGGAACATCAGAAGGTGGGGGGAAATGAACTATATTCTGGTAATCCGACCAATTGAACATATGCGGTGGTACTTTATGAATATGATGTCAGTTTGGTTGTCATCTGAGACATTCTCATCAATGATAAGTTGGCATAAACTCTACAGTGGAAAGTCTACACATGGAGTTATCGGATTCCTGTTCCGAGGATGTGGGGACGACGGTCCGATGTCAGAATGGTTCAGAGAATAACTACAGAACGAAGCCAACATCAGCATGAGCTTTGGTTGCGAATGGTATGAACTTTGAACTCTACAGAAGTGATACCTCCTAGCCATTTGTTAGCAACAGCAGCTGCAAATGAAGGTTAGGAAGGAACAGACAGAGTATCCCGTCCATCACACAACGACGTTACTACAACGTATCCAATTGACAACCAGAGACATTCTTCAAAGGACAAAGGACTCGGTTGAACAACCCGGCCTTCCATCTACCACCAACCTACCGAAGCGCAGCTCAGAGAAAATATTTATTGCATTTTCCTTTTCCAAATGGGCGGTAATTTAGAATGCATAAGATACTGTATTTACGATAGCACAGCTTTGCCCTTTGTTCCTCAGTCTTCCCGCTCTTTCACTCAAACCCAGCCCCTTTTCTTTTGTGTAACAAGCTGTCATATCTGTTCCGCCCGCTAGGGACGTTTTCCTTTATGACGTAATTTGTAATCAAGTTATGATTTAATTATGTGCATGTGTAATTCTGTGTGGTTAGTTAGGGATTTAGTAAATAAATCATTTTGTATTGCTGATTCAACTTGTTAGCCAGGGTTTGTGCAGATAACCAAGAATTTACAACTTTCAGATGAGACTGAATTAAGATGACGATTAATATTGTCTGCTATTGATGGAAAATATTACTAGGTCTTTAAGAGTTTATTCGGAAGATAACAGCTCTATAAATATTTCGTGGTGCACGACTCTCTAGTTAATTACATTTACATGATTAGCTCAATCAGGTAATATTAATTACGGATAAATTATTTTATAGAATAGCATGGCTTAGCCAGATTACATCACACTACTTACCCTCCAACCAGCACACCTCTTATCCTTCCTCCATCATACCTCTTATCCTCCCTCCATCACACCTCTTATCCTCCCTCCATCACACCTCTTATCCTCCCTCCATCACACCTCTTATCCTCCCTCCATCACACCTCTTACCCTCCCTCCATCACACCTCTTAAATTCCCTCCATCACACCTCTTATCCTCCCTCCATCACACTAGTTATCCTCCCTCCATCACACCTCTTATCGTCCCTCCATCACACCTCTTACCCTCCCTCCATCACACTAGTTATCATCCCTCCATCACACCTCTTATCCTCCCTCCATCACACCTCTTACCCTCCCTCCATCACACCTCTTATCCTCCCTCCATCACACCTCTTACCCTCCCTCCATCACACCTCTTATCCTCCCTCCATCACACTAGTTATCCTCCCTCCATCACACCTCTTATCCTCCCTCCATCACACCTCTTACCCTCCCTCCATCACACTAGTTATCCTCCCTCCATCACACCTCTTACCCTCCCTCCATCACACCTATTATCCTCCCTCCATCACACCTCTTACCCTCCCTCCATCACACTAGTTATCCTCCCTCCATCACACCTCTTATCCTCCCTCCATCACACCTCTTACCCTCCCTCCAGCACACCTCTTATCCTCCCTCCATCACACTAGTTATCCTCCCTCCATCACACCTCTTATCCTCCCTCCATCACACCTCTTACCCTCCCTCCAGCACACCTCTTATCCTCCCTCCATCACACTAGTTATCCTCCCTCCAGCACACCTCTTACCCTCCCTCCATCACACTAGTTATCCTCCCTCCATCACACCTCTTATCCTCCCTCCATCACACCTCTTACCCTCCCTCCATCACACCTCTTACCCTCCCTCCAGCACACCTCTTATCCTCCATCCATCAAACTACTTATCTTCCATCCATCACAATCGTTAATCCTCCCTCCATCACACCTCTTATCCTCCATCCATCGGACCTCTTATCCTCCCTCCATCACACCACTTATCCTCCATCCATCACACCTCTTATCCTCCCTCCATCACACCTCTTATCCTCCCTCCATCACACCTCTTATCCTCCCTCCATCACACCTCTTATCCTCCCTCCATCACACCTCTTATCCTCCCTCCATCACACCTCTTATCCTCCCTCCATCACACCTCTTATCCTCCCTCCATCACACCTCTTATCCTCCCTCCATCACACCTCTTATCCTCCATCCATCGGACCTCTTATCCTCCCTCCATCACACCACTTATCCTCCATCCATCACACCTCTTATCCTCCCTCCATCACACCACTTACCCTCTGTTACGCACGCCTCTATGAAGAGGGAACGCAACACCCTGCTACAACTAAACTCTCTGTGAAGCGAAAAAGGTATGGACTGTAGGTGCGAGTAAAAATGACAACAAGCAGAATGTGGTACCGTTTACAAGGACTTTATTCCTTTACACGGTAATATGGGGAAAAGGGGCTGGACGGAACCAAAGCAAAGAAAGTAAATCTCAAAGCCCCCCCTCTCCTATCTTACCTGCCTACCCACTACTTACCTAATTTAGCACCACCTGGTGCCCTAACCAAAATACAGGGGGTGGTCCGCCCAGGTCTTACCTAGTGTGCCTAGACAGCGAATATGCTACGGGTATATGTATGCCCGCGGGCCTCTTGCCTAAGCACTCCCAAGGTGCCTTCCCCTTCTCCCCCTGGGAACAAATGAAACAGAATATTAAACAATTTTCAAACAAACTAACAAAGGACATCAAATAAGCTCTATCTGAGCAACAAACTCACAAAATATACCAACTCTCAGCAAAATCAACCTCTATCAAAATCTCTCTGCAATGACCTCCCAGAAAATCTCTCGCAAA
Source organism: Oncorhynchus nerka (assembly GCF_034236695.1). NCBI lineage: Eukaryota > Metazoa > Chordata > Actinopteri > Salmoniformes > Salmonidae > Oncorhynchus > Oncorhynchus nerka. The sequence continues at coordinate 22,586,530 of NC_088400.1, forward strand.
TCTACCTCCAGCAAAATGTCTAGCAAATCTACCTCCAGCAAAATCTCTCAGAAAATCTCTCTACAAAAAGATCTCCCTCCTGAACAGAACACTGGCTTTTATATAGCGTCAGAAGGAATGGGTAATTGGAGACAGCTGCGTCTTGACGAGGGGGCGGGGTCAGCTCTCCAATTAGTCATGGAGTCGACCAATCAGCTGCTTGAGGGATTTCAGGAAGCTATTTCCTAAAATAAACACATGAAAATACATAAACTACAACACATAAACTGGGGAACGTAACACCCTCCATCCATCACACCTCTTATCCTCCATCCATCACACCTCTTATCCTCCATCCATCAAACAACTTATCCTCCATCCATCACAATCGTTATCCTCCCTCCATCACACCTCTTTTCCTCCATCCATCGGACATCTTATCCTCCCTCCGTCACACCTCTTATCCTCCATCCATCATACCTCTTATACTCCCTCCATCACACCACCTATCCTCTCTCCATCACATCTCTTATCCTCCCTCCATCACACTAGTTATCCTCCATCCATAAAACTACAGATTCTCCCTCCATCACACCTCTTATCCTCCCTCCATCACACTAGTTATCCTCCCTCCATCACACCTCTTATCCTCCATCCATCACACCTCTTATCCTCCATCATCACACTACTTGTCCTCCCTCCATCACACCTCTTATCCTCCCTCCATCACACTAGTTATCCTCCATCCATAAAACTACTTATTCTCCTTCCAACACACCTCTTCTCCTCCCTCCATCACACTAGTTATCCTCCATCCATAAAACTACTTATCCTCCCTCCATCACACCTCTTATCCTGCCTCCATCACATCACTTATCCTCCATCCATCACACCTCTTATCCTCCTGAGGGAGGACGGGGGAGAGGGAGGGGGCAACAGGTGCATAAGGCTCCACTGGGAGTCTGGGCAGGCCAGGGGGCTCCTTCTCAGCTACCCAAATATTTCTCCTCAAATCAGTCATGCCACGCAGGCAGGCATTTATATACATCCCCACTCCCTCCATCCTCCTCTCCTCCATCCATCCCTCTCCCCTCTCGCCCCTCACTCTCTCCTCTCCATCCCTCTCTCTCCCCTCCTTCATTCATTAAGCACTTTATGCTCCACCCCAGAGTCCCAGGACCGCCCGTCCCTCCCGCTTCACAGACACCTGCTGGGCTAACACAGCCTAGAGCATCTATAATTCACAGGGTCAATCGCTCAGAGGAGGGGGGACTCCACTGGCTGCCTGCCTGGTCCACACTGCAATGTAAGGCTGTGTCCCAAATGGCACCCTATTCCCTCTATAGTGCACTACATTTGACCAGCGCCCACTCCAAATTTGTTTTCAACCTCCATGTGAGAATTGTGTGTTGCAAGTAAGCCATGAAGCCCTGAGCCCTGACATGTATGTCTAACCTCCCACCTAGGTGGCTGACTTCATGTGTTGCATAAGCTCTTCAATATTGCATAGGCCTATGCAGGGATGTAAAATACATCTCCTTGAACTTGAAGCCAGGAAGCGAGAGTTTAGTCCTGAGCAGGGCAGGGAGGTGAACTGACAAACATCAACACTCTGAGGGTAAGCCAGGAGGGGCTGGGAAGCCAGGAGGGGCTGGGAAGCAAGGAAGCAGGAAAGAGGGAAGCGGGGAAGCAGGAAAGCAGGGAAGCAGGAAGCAGGGAATCAGAGATGCAGGAAGCAGGGTAAACAGAACCAATGGCATAACCTTCCATGCACTGTAGAGCCTACGTTTATTCAACCCTTATCCAAACTGACACTGTATTGCTTATTATGGGTTCCCCATTAGTTCTGCCAAGGCAGCAGCTACTCTTCATGTGTTTATTATGGATCCCCATTAGTTCTGCCAAGGCAGCAGCTACTCTTCATGTGTTTATTATGGATCCCCATTAGTTCTGCCAAGGCAGCAGCTACTCTTCATGTGTTTATTATGGATCCCCATTAGTTCTGCCAAGGCAGCAGCTACTCTTCATGTGTTTATTATGGATCCCCATTAGTTCTGCCAAGGCAGCAGCTACTCTTCATGTGTTTATTATGGATCCCCATTAGTTCTGCCAAGGCAGCAGCTACTCTTCCTGGGGTTTGTTATGGATCCCCATTAGTTCTTCCAAGGAAGCAGATACTCTTCCTGTGGTTTATTATGAATCCCCACTAGTTCTGGCAAGGCAGCATATACTCTTCCTGGGGTTTATTATGGATCTCCATTAGTTCCTGCCAAGGCAGCAACTACTCTTCCTGGGGTTTATTATGGATCCCCATTCGTTCTGGCAAGGCAGCAGCTACTCTTCCTGGGGCTTATTATGGATCCCGATTAGATCTGCCAAGGCAGAAGCTACTCTTCCTGGGGTTTATTATGGAACCCCATTAGTTCTGGCAAGGCAGCAGCCTCTCTTCCTGGGGTTTGTTATGGATCCCCATTAGTTCCTGCCAAAGTTCCTGGGGTTCATCCAAATTAAGGCAAATTAATATGCAATTTAAATAAATTACAATAAATTTCACAACAGATTTCACAACAAAGGTACATACTGTATCTACAATGCAAAATCCATGTGTACGTGTTTGTATAGTGTATATGTTATGTGTGTCTGTGCCTGTGTGTGTCTTTACACAGCCCCCACTTTTCCATAAGGTGCATTTTTATCTGTTTTTTTTTCAATCTGATTCTACTGTTTTCATCAGTTACTTGATGTGGAATAGAGTTCCATTTAGACATGGCTCTATGTAGTACCATGCGCCTCCTATAGTCTGTTCTGGACATGAGGACTGTGAAGAGACATCTGGTGGCATGTCTTGTGGTGTTTGCATGGGTGTCTGAGCTGTGTGCCACTATAATAGTTTAAACAGACAGCTCGGTCCATTCAACATGTCCATACTTCTCACAAATTCAAGAACTGATTAACCTGTTGCTTCTACTCGGGACGCTTGCGTCCCAACTAGAGCTCTGGAAATGCAAATGCGCTACGCTAAATGCTAATAGTATTAGTTAAAACTCAAAAGTTCATTAAAATACACATGCAGGGTATCGAATTAAAGCTACACTCGTTGTGAATCCAGGCAACGAGTCAGATTTTTAAAATGCTTTTCGGCGAAAGCATGAGAAGCTATTATCTGATAGCATGCAACACCCCAAAAGACCCACAGGGGACGTAAACAAAATAATTAGCATTTCGGCGTTACACAAACCGCACAATAAAATAGAAAACATTCATTTCCTTTCACCATCTTCTTTGTTGGCACTCCTAGATGTCCCATAAACACTATTTGGGCCTTATTTCGATTAAATCGGTCCATATAAAGCCTAGATATCGTTATATGTAGACTGTGTGATAAACGAAAAAAACATCGTTTCAAAACGTAACGTCATTTTTTAAAATTCAAAAAGTCGACGATAAACTTTCACAAAACACTTCGAAATACGTTTGTAATGCAACTTTAGGTATTAGTAAACGTTAATAAGCGATAAAATTCATCAGGAGGCGATGTAAAGATCATTAGCTGTCCGTCTGGAAAAATGTCCGGCTAGAAACTCAACGAAAATATCCGGTCCTAGACCGGAGGAGATACGGTGTCCTGCATGTGTTTGACCAAGAAAAAACTCGAAGGGAAATGACAAGACTCTAGACACCGTGTGGAAGCTGTAGGTACTGCAACCTCAGTCAATTCATTGTGGTTCACCTTTATCAATGGGTTCAAGTGGCGCATGGATATATTTTCCCATTTTCAGTGATCAGTTTTTCCTGTGCTTTTCGATGTAAATGCCGTTCTGGTAAAGCCACAGCAGTGATTTAACCAGTTTTTTAAACGTCTGAGTGTTTTCTATCCACACAGACTAAGCAAATGCATATACTATATTCCTGGCATGAGTAGCAGGGCGCTGAAATGTTGCGCGATTTTTAACAGAATGTTCAAAAAAGTAGAGGGTCGACTTAAGAGGTTAAGTCAATCTCTCCTCTACTTTGAGCCAGGAGAGATTGACATGCATATTATTAATGTTAGCTCTCAGTGTCCTTTTAAGGGCCAGCCGTGCTGCCCTGTTCTCTGCCAATTGTAATTTCCTAAATCTCTCTTTGTGGCACTGACCACACGACTAGACGTTAGTCCAGGTGCGACAAAACAACGGCCTGCCGGACCTGCCTTGTTGATAGCTTTGTTAAGAAGGCAGAGCAGCCCTTTATTATGGACAGACCTCTCCCCATCTTAGCTATTGTTGCATCAATATGTTTTGAATATGACAGTTTACAATCCAGGGTTACTCCAAGCCGTTCACTCTCCTCATCTTGCTCACTTGCCACATTATTCATTAAACGATTTAGTTGAAGATTGGGGTTTAGTGAAGGATTTGTCCCTAAATTGACGGGGACTAACTTTTTTCTAGCCACCCATTCTGAAACTGACCGCAGCTCTTTTTTTAAAGTGTTGCAGGGATTTCACTTGCTGTGGTAGATGACGTATATAATGTTGAGTTATCAGCATACATAGACACTCAGAGCCAAGGTAATTAGTAAATATTTTTTAAAGTAAGGGGCCTAGACAGCTGCCCTGGGGAATGCCTGACTCAACCTGGATTATGATGGAGAGGCTTCCATTAAAGAACACCCTCTCTGTTCCGTCAATATAGCAGGGGATGTAAAGCCATCACACATAGGTTATTCCAGCTGCAGATCATGATCGATAATGTCAAAAGCTGCACTGAAGTATAACACAACAGCTCCCACAATCTTTTTATTATCAATTTCTCTCAGCCAACCATCAGTCATTTGTGTAAGTGCCGTACATGTTGAACGCCTTTCCCTATAAGTGAGCTGAAAATCTGTTAATTTGTTTACAGTGAAATATCATTGTATCTGGGTTGGTAACAGGCTGATTGGTTGGCTGTTTGAGCCAGTAAAGGGTGCTTTAACCTTTTTTGGGATAGGGGGCAGCATTTTCACTTTTGGATGAATAGCATGCCCAGAGTGAACTGCCCCCTACTCTGTCCCAGATGCTAACATATGCATATTATTATTGGTATTGGATAGAAAACACTCTGAAGTTTCTAAAACTGTTTGAATGATGTCTGTGAGTTTAATGCAACCGCTGAGTCAGATTAAAAATAAAAAAACGTTATGAAAAAAGCATAATCTGAGAACGGTGCTCAGAGCCCAAAACAGCCAGTGGAATATCCGCCATTTTGGAATCAACAAAGTTAGAAACAACACCATAAATATTCACTTACCTTTGATGATCTTCATCAGAAGGCACTCCCATGAATCTATAAAGTTCCATCATTATGTCCAAATAGCCACTTGTTGTTAGCGTGTTCAGCCAGGTAATCGATCTTCATGAGGCGCAGGCACTTCATCCAGACAAAAACTCGAAATGTTCCGTTACAGTCCTTTAGAAACATGTCAAACGATGTATGGAATCAATCGTTAGGATGTTTTTTGTTGTTGTTGTTCTTTTGGTTTTGAATTTTACCCCTATCCAATTGTTTTAGTAGCTACTATCTTGTCTCATCGCTACAACTCCCGTACGGGCTCGGGAGAGACGAAGGTTGAAAGTCATGCGTCCTCCGATACACAACTCAACCAAGCCGCACTGCTTCTTAACACAGCGCGTATCCAACCCGGAACCCAGCCGCACCAATGTGTCGGAGGAAACACCGTGCACCTGGCAACCTTGGTTAGCGCGCACTACGCCCGGCCCGCCACAGGAGTCGCTGGTGCGCGATGAGACAAGGACATCCCTACCGGCCAAGCCCTCCCTAACCCGGACGACGCTAGGCCAATTGTGCGTCGCCCCACAGATCGCGGCCGGTTACGACAGAGCCTGGGCGCGAACCCAGAGTCTCTGATGGCACAACTGGCGCTGCAGTACAGCGCCCTTAACCACTGCGCCACCTGGGAGGCCCCGTTAGGATGTTTTTAACATAAAACATCAATAATGTTCCAACCGGAGAATTCCTTTGTCTTCAGAAAAAGCACTGGAACGCGAGGTAACTCTGTCGGGAGCGCGCGTCATGAGACCAATGCTCTCTGCCAGACCACTGACTCAAAGAGGTCTCATGAGCCCCTCCTTTATAGTATAATCCTCATTCAAGTTTCAAAAGATGGTTGACATCTAGTGGAAGCCCTAGGAAGTGCAACCTCATCCATATCTCAATGTATATTCGGTAGGTCAAGCTTTGAAAAACCACAAACCTCAGATGTCCCACTTCCTGGTTGGATTTTTCTCAGGTTTTCGCCTGCCATATGAGTTCTGTTATCCTCATAGTCCTCTAGGGGCATTATTTCATTTTTGGATAAAAAGACGTGCCCGTTTTAAGCGCAATATTTTGTCACGAAAATATGCTCGACTATGCATGGAATTGATAGCTTTGGAAAGAAAACACTCTGACGTTTCCAGAACTGCAAAGATTTTCACTGTGAGTGCCCTAGAACAAAACCTTCAGGCAAAACCAAGATGTTTCAGCAACCAGGAAATGAACAGGATTTCCGAAGCTACGTTTTCCATGATCTCCTTATATGGCTGTGAATGCGACAGGAATGAACGGACCCTTTCTATCGTTTCCCCAAGGGGTCTGGAGCATTGTGACGTATTTGCAGGCATATCATTGGAAGATTGACCATAAGAGACTACAATTGCCAAGTGTCCGCACGGTGTCCTGCGTGGAAATTGGTGCGCAAAACTCAGCTACTGGTATTTTTCCATGCGATTCTGAGAACAAAGCATGCTTCCACGAACGGCATTTCAATGAAGAGATATATGACAAAACACCTTGAGGATTGATTCAAACAACGTTTGCCATGTTTCAGTCGATATTATGGAGTTAATTCGGAAAAAAGTTCGACGTGTAGGTGACTGAATTTTCGGTTAGTTTCGGTAGCCAAAATGCATAGTAACAAAACGGAGCGATTTGTCCTACACAAAGAATCTTTCAGGAAAAACTGGACATCTGCTATGTAACTGAGTCTCCTCATTGAAACATCTGAAGTTCTTCAAAGGTAAATTATTTTATTTGATTCCTTTGCTGGTTTTTGTGAATATGTTGCGTGCTAAATGCTACGCTAAATGCTAAGCTAGCTATCAACACTCTTACACAAATGATTGATTTTCTCTGGTTCAAAAGCATATTTTGAAAATCTGAGATGACAGTGTTGTTAAGAAAAGGATAAGCTTGAGAGCAGGCATATTTATTTCTTTTCATTTGCGATTTTTAGAAATCGCTAACGTTGCGTTATGGTAATGAGCTTGAGGCTGTAGTCACGATCCCGCATACGGGATGGGGAGGACTATGAGTTAAGGAGAAGCCTATATTTAATTCTGTGAATAACACTAGTATATTTTATCAATGTTTATGAGTATTTCTGCAAAATCACCGGATGTTTTGGAATCAAAATATTACTGCACGTAAGCCGCCAATGTAAACTCAGATATTTGGATATAAATATGCACATTATCAAACAAAACATATATGTATTGTGTAACATGATGTCCTATGAGTGTCATCTGATGAAGATCATCAAAGGTTAGTGATTAATTTGATCTATATTTCTGCTTTTTGTGACTCCTATCTTTGGCTGGAAAAATGGCTGTGTTTTTTCGACTTGGCGGTGATCTAACATAATAATATGTTGTGCTTTAGCTGTAAAGCATTTTTTAAATCGGACACGATGGGTATATTAACAACATGTTTATCTTTCGTTTGCTATATTGGACTTGTTAATGTGTGAAAGTTACATATTTCAAAAAATATATTTCTGAATTTCGCAAGCTGACTTTTCAGCGGAATGTTGTCGAAGGTTAATATATTTTGGTAGTGCAATGAGTTGATTCTCTTCAAGCCTGAGGGCACACACTTTCCTGTAGGCTTAGATTGAAGAGATGGCAAATTGGAGTGATAATATCGTCTGCTATCATCCTCAGTAATTGTCCAACCAATTACAATGCTGGTCTTTCATAATTTGGTCAGTTATGCATAGATGTGTAGGTTCAGAATTTGCTGTTGGCATGTCATGCCTAAGTTTGCTAATCATTAAAGTAGTTGGCAATACCAGTGAGTTTGTAATGAATCAGCCATCTGATTCAATAAATGATGGAGCTTTTTTGCCCAAAATGTTGTTAAAGTTGCTCCAGAGCTTTCATTATCGTTCTTTATCTCAAATCAAATCAAATTGTATTAGTCACATGTGCCGAATACAACAATAATAACCAACAATGCAGTTTAAAAAATACAAATAAAAATAAGAAATAAAAGTAACAAGTAGTTAAAGAGCAGCAGCAAAATAACAATAGCGAGACTATATACAAGGGGTACCGGTACAGAGTCAATGTGCGGGGGCACCGGTTAGTTGAGGTAATTGGGGTGAAATGTAGGTAGAGTTATTAAAGTGACTATGCATAGATAATAACAGAGAGTAGCAGCGGTGTAAAAGAGAGGGGGGCATTTGATTAGAAGTTCAGGAGTCTTATGGCTTGGGAGTAGAAGCTGTTTAGAAGCCTCCTGGACCTAGACGTGGCGCTCCGGTACCGCTTGCATTGCGGTAGCAGAGAGAAGAGTCTATGTCTACGGTGGCTGGAGTCTTTGACAATTTTTAGGGCCTTAATCTGACACCGCCTGGTATAGAGGTCCTGGTTGGCAGAAAGCTTGGCCCCAGTGATGTACTGGGCCGTACCCACTACCCTCTGTAGTGCCTTGCGGTCAGAGGCCGAGCAGTTGCCATACCAGGTAGCGATGAAACTAGTCAGGATGGTCTCGATGGTGCAGCTGTAAAACCTTTTGAGGATCTGAGAACCCATGCCAAATCTTTTCAGTCTCCAGAGGGGGAATAGGTTTTGTCGTGCCCTCTTCACGACTGTCTTGGTGTGCTTGGACCATGTTAGTTTGTTGTTGATGTGGACACCAAGGAACCTGCAGCTCTCAACCTGCTCCACTACAGCCCCGTCGATGAGAATGGGGGCATGCTCGGTCCTCCTTTTCCTGTTGTCCACAATCATCTCCTTTGTATTGATCACATTGAGAGAGAGGTTGTTGCCCTGGCACGGCACGACCAGGTCTCTGACCTCCTCCCTATAGGCTGTCTCGTCATTGATCAGGCCTTCCGCTCTTGTGTCATTGGCAAACTTAATGATGCTGTTGGAGTTGTGCCTGGCCGTGCAGTCATGAGTGAACAGGGAGTACAGGAGGGGACTGAGCACGCACCTCTGAGGGGCCCCCGTGTTGAGGATCAGCGTGGCGGATGTGTTGTTACCTACCCTCACCTCCTGGGGGTGGCGGCCCGTCAGGAAGTCCAGGATCCAGTTGCAGAGGGAAGTGTTTAGTCCCAGGGCCTTTAGCTTATTGATGAGCTTTGAGGGCACTATGGTGTTGAATGCTGAGCTGTAGTCAATGAATGGCATTCTCATATAGGTGCTCATTTTGTCCAGGTGGGAAAGGGCAATAGAGATTGCATCATCTGTGGATCTGTTAGTGTGGTATACAATTGGAATGGGTCTAGGGTTTCTAGGATAATGTTGTTGATGTGAGCCATGACAAGCCTTTCAAAGCCCTTCATGGCTACAGACAAATGTGCTACAGGTCGGTAGTCATTTAGGCAGGTTACCTTAGTGTTCTTGGGCACATGGCCTATGGTGGTCTGCTTAAAACATGTTGATATTACAGACTCGGACAGGGAGAGGTTGAAAATTTCAGTGAAGACACTTGCTAGATGGTCAGCGCATGCTCGCAGTACACGTCCTGGTAATCCGTCTGGCCCTGCGGCCTTTTGAATGTTGACCTGTTTAAAGGTCTAACTCATATCGGCTGCGGAGAGTGTGATCACACAGTCGTCCAGAACAGCTGGTGCTCTCATGCATGCTTCAGTGTTATTTGCCTCAAAGCGAGCATAGAAGTATTTTAGCTTGTCTGGTAGGCTCTTGTCACTGGGCAGCTCTCGGCTGTGCTTCCCTTTGTAGTCTAATGGTTTGCAAGCCCTGCCACATCCGACGAGCGTCGGAGCCGGTGTAGTACGATTTGATCTTAGTCCTGTATTGACACTTTGCCTGTTTGATGGTTTGTGGGAGGGCATAGCGGAATTTCTTATAAGCTTCCGGGTTATAGTCCCGCTCTTTGAAAGTGACTGCTCTACCCTTTAGCTCAGTGAGGATGTTGCCTGTAATCCATGGCTTCTGGTTGGGGTATGTACGTACGGTCACTGTGGGGACGACGTCATCGGTGTACTTATTGATGAAGCCAATGACTGATGTGGTGTACTCCTCAATGCCATCGGAAGAATCCAGGAACATATTCCAGTCTGTGCTAGTAAAACAGTCCTGTAGCTTAGCATCTGCTTCATCTGACCACTTTTTATAGACCGAGTCACTTTAATTTTTGCTTGTAAGCAGGAATCAGGAGGATAGAATTATGGTCAAATTTACCAAATGGAGGGTGAGTGAGAACTCTGTATGCGTCTCTGTGTGTGTAGTAAAGGTGATCTATTTAACATGCTGATAGAAATTTGGGAAAACAGATTTAAGTTTCCCTGCATTAAAGTCCCCGGCCACTAGGAGCACCACCTCTGGATGAGTGTTTTCCTGTTTGCTTATGGCTGAATACAGCTCATTGTGTGTGGTCTTAGTGCCAGCATCGGTCTGTGGTGGCAAGTAGGCAGCTATGAAAAATACAGATGAAAACTCTCTACGGTATGTTTCCTAGTATAGTTTCTTCTTGTTTTTGTTCAGTTTAGTCACAAGATTTTTCAATTTACAGTATGTTTGCCATTCTGCTGTGCAGCCAGACGTTTTCCATTCCTTTTGCCTCCTCCGTCTCAACCTTACAATTTTTTAATTCCTCATTAATCCACAGAGATTTAACAGTTTTTACAGTCATTTTCTTAATGTGTGCATGCTTATTAGTAACTGGAATAAGCAATTTCATAAATGTGTCAAGTGCAGCGTCTGGTTGCTCCTCATTACACACCACAGACCAGCAAATATTCTTTAAATCTTCAACATAGGAATCACAACTAAACTTATTGTATGACCTCTTACACACTATATCAGGCCCAACTTTTGGAATTTTGGTTTTCCTAGATATGGCTACTATATTATGATCACTACATCCAATGGATTTGGATACTGCTTTAGAGCAGATATCTGCAGCATTAGTGAAGATGTGGTCAATACAAGTGGATGATTTCATTCCTGTGCTGTTTGTAACTAACCTGGTAGGTTGACTGATAACCTGAACCAGATTGCAGGTACTGGTTACAGATTGAAGCTTTTTCTTGAGTGGGCAGCTTGTTGAAAGTCAGTCAATATTTGGGTGACCCAGAAAAAATATACCTCTCTGTTGATATCACATACATTATCAAGCATGTCACACATATCATCCAGACACTGACTGTTATCACTTGGTGGTCTATAGCAGCTTCGCACCAGAATGTGCTTTAGGTGAGGCAGGTGAACCTGTAGCTATCTAACAGTTTTTTTATCGTTTTGGTACTATTTTCACAAGTATGTGGTAAAATGTCACAACTCTCAAAACAGATCCTCAAAAAGGCATTTTTTCCAAAACTTGAAGTACATTTTCAATTGACTACACTACTTTTCAAAACTTTGGAGTCACTTAGAAATGTGTCACGCCCTGAACTGTTTCACCTGTCTTGTGATTGTCTCCACCCCCTCCAGGTGTCGCTTATTTTCCCCAGTGTATTTATCCCTGTGTTTCCTGTCTCTCTGTGCCAGTTCGTTTTGTATGTTTCCAAATCAGCCAGTGGTTTTCCCGATTTCCTGCTTTTTGCATTCTCCTTTTTCTAGTCCTCCTGGTTTTGACCCTTGCCTGTTTCTGGACTTTGTACCCACCTACCTGACCATATCTGCCTACCTTGACCACGAGCCTGTCTGCCACTCTGTACCTCCTGGACTCTGATCTGGTTGACTGTCCCTGACCTTTCTCTTGCATACCCCTTCGGATTGATAAACATTGTGTAATACCCCAACCATCTGCCTCCTGTATCCTCCTTGATAAAATGTCCTTGTGTACGAAAGAAAATAAAAAATATTTGTCCATTAAAATAACATAAAATTGATCAGAAATACAGTGTAGACATTGTTAATGTTGTAAATGACTATTGTAGCTGGAAATGGCAGATTTTTATGTAAAATCTACATAGGTGTACAGAGGCCCATTATCAGCAACCATCACTCCTGTGTTCCAATGGCAAGTTGTGTTAGCTAATCCAAGTTTATAATTTTAAAAGGCTAATTGATCATTAGAAAACCCTTTTGCAATTATGTTAGCACAGCTGAGAACTGTTGTTCTGAATAAAGAAGCAATAAAACTGGTTTCTTTAGACTAGTTGAGTATCAGGAGCATCAGCATTTGTGGGTTTGAATACAGGCTCAAAATAGCCAGAAACACAGACCTTTCGTTTGAAACTCATCAGTCTATTCTTGTTCTGAGAAATGAAGGCTAATCCATGCGAGAAATTTCCAAGAAACTGAAGATCTCGTACAACGCTGTGTACTACTCCTTTCACAGAACAGTGCAAACAGGCCCCGGTGCACAACTGAGCAAGACGACAAGTACATTAGAGTGTCTAGCAGCTTCATTAAATAGTACCCGCAAAACACGTCAACAGTGAAGAAGCGACACCGGGATGCTGGCCTTCAAGGCAAAGTTCCTGTGTCCAGTGTCTGTGTTCTTTTGCCCATCTTAATCTTTTATTTTTATTGGCCAGTCTGAGATATGTTTTTTTCTTTGCAAATCTGCCAAGAAAGCCAGCATCCCGGAGTCGCCTCTTCACTGTTGACGTTGAGACTGGTGTTTTGCGGGTACTATTTCTTTCTATTCTGGTTAGAGCCAGTTGGCCTAAATGCCAAGGGTCACGTCTGAAGGAAACCTGGCACCATACCTACGGTGAAGCATAGTGGTGGCAGCATCATACAGTAGAGAAGTTTTTCAGCAGCAGGGAGACAAGTCAGGATCGAGGGAAAGATGAACGGAGCAAAGTACAGAGAGAACCTTGATGAAAACTTGCTCCAGAGTGCTCAGGACCTCAGGCTGGGGGCAAAGGTTCACCTTCTAACAGGACAACGATCCTAAGCACACAGCCAAGACAACGCAGGAGTGGCTTCTGAACAAGTCTCTGAATGCCCTTCAGTGGCCCAGCCAGAGCCCGGACTTGAACCCAAGAACATCTCTGGAGAGACCTGAAAATATCTGTGCAGCGACACTCCCCATCCAACCTGACAGACCTTGAGAGGATCTGCAGAGAAGAATGGGAGAAACTCCCCCAAATACAGGTGTGCCAAGCTTATAGCGTCATACCCAAGAAGACTCAAGGCTGTAATCGCTGCCAAAGGTGCTTCAACAAAGTACTGAGTAAAGGGTCTGAATACTTATATTTTACATTTGAAAACATTTCTAAAAACCTGTTTTTGCTTTGTCATCATGGGGTATTGTGTGTAGATTGAGGAGGGGGGGAATGAAGTCCAGGCCGTCGTCATTGACCATGTGGTAGAGTCTTTACCATGGCAGAGGCTGACAGATTAGTTCACCCCAATCTGAAAATATCAACTGTAAAATTGATCATGGGAATATTTCACCAAGAAAACCGGTAAGTCTGCAGGATATGCACTATGCTTTACCATTACATTTACAGTAAATTACATATTGTAATGCATGTAAATTCACAAAACATGTTACAGTATTCGTACAGTATGAACTATTGACAGTATATTCTGGTCTACCCTCCGAATTTACAGAAGACATCATGGTTATGTCTGAGTGCTGATCGATCAGCAGGAGTGGGCAGTGGTAGAAATGGTGAGGACCAGGCATGACATACGACTGTCCGAAATAAAGCAGGCCATTGAGGAGAACAATTACACCTTTTCCAATGTGGCATCCATGAGCCTACCAACAATCGCCCACCTTTTGAAGATGCACCAGGTATCTATGAAAAACTTTTACCTGGTGACTTTTGAGAGAAACAACGACTGGGTGAAACAACTGTAATGTAGCACTATATACTGTATTACTATTTGATGCACATGCTACTTCACAACATCATATTGGAACTACTGTATACTGTAAAAATAACAAACCAAAATATATTTTTAGAGGGTGATGGGGCTTGAACCTAGTGGGAACCATCACAAGTATATTTTTATTGATGAAGCGGGCTTAAATCTGGCCAAACCTCGGCGCTGTGGGCAAAACGTCATCTGCAAACGGTGACTGGACAATGTGGTGGAAACATCTCCATGTGTGCAGCGATCTCTGAAGATGCTGTGGTAGGACGTAGGCCATTACTAGGATCCTACAATGCTGCACACCTCATTGTGTTTCTCAATGAAATTGAGCAGGCCTGTCAAGGTGAAGGGGTTACCTATGTCATTGTGTGGGACAATGTCAGGTCACACCATGCAGAGGTGGTTCAGGCATGGTTTCGGCCCATCCCTGATTTGTGGCCCTTTACTCTCCTTTCCTCAACCCTATTGTATCATTTTTTTCAGCATGGAGGTGGAAGGTGGAAGATTGCCATCCCCATTAGCGTGACACCCTCCTTCTGGCTATGGATGAGGCATGCGACGATGTCAATGCAGACCAATGTCAAGCTTGGATTTGCCATGCCAAAATGATGCCCTCATGAACAATGAGGACATTCACTGTGATGTGGATGAGAATCTATGGCCAAATGAAGACAGGCTTGATGCAAATTAATGCATGCTAAACAATAAGGTTTTATTTTCATTCATTTAATTTGTTTGATTTAATGTCTTACATTTGATTAAACAGTACACCTATGTTGCAATTATATCTGAAAAACAAATATTTATTTTGCATGAATTATTGTAGTGTTTATTGATTACACATTGGATAGATATTATGGAAATTATATATTTTTTCTGTCAATTTTGTTGGGTAATGTAAGTTTATTGCCTAACCAGTACTGTAGCATATTACTGTCACGCCCTGACCTTAGTTATCTTGTTTTCTTTATTATTTTGGTTAGGTCAGGTTGTGACAAGGGTGGTTGGTTCAGTTTTTGTATTGTCTAGGTGTTTTTGTCCTGTCTAGGGTTTTTGTAATTCTACTGAGTTTTAGTATGTCAAGGTATATGTAGGTCTATGGTGGCCTGAATTGGTTCTCAATCAAAGGCAGCTGTTTATCGTTGTCTCTGATTGGGGATCCTATTTATGTTGCCATTTTCCATTTTGGTTTTGTGGGTTATTATTCTATGTTTAGTTGCCTGTTCGCACAAGTCATATTGCGTCACGGTTCATTTTGTTATTTTGTATAGTTTTGTTCAGTGTTGCATTCGTTTAATAAAATAGAATGTACGCTTATCACGCTGCGCTTTGGTCTCTCCATACAACAACCGTGACAATTACTTTCAGCACTTCTAAGGGCGATTTGAAACACACATCTTGCATTGTTAGCTATTGGATTAACTGGTAGTTAAAATGACTCCATTGAAAAGATTAAACCAATGTTCTCATTGCATTTCAGAAACGTATTTTTAATCAATGATTGTGTGGTGAGAGATGTTTACACAATGACAGGTTTTGATTGAAAGACTGGCTGTGTGACCAGTTTGGAGTTTAGTACTAAGAGTTGTGAATATTTACCACATACTGTACATGTGAAAATAGTACCAAAGCGATAAAAGAAAATGTTCTTCAACAGCATTTGACATGAAATCTTCTCTAAGCGTTACAGGAATATGACTCTGAACATCAACTATAACACCTCCAACATTGGCATTCCTGTCTCATGAAGATGTTGAAACCATGTATTGCTACAAGTGTATCATCAAATGTATTAAGTGAGTTTCAGAGATAGTCAGTATATGAATGTTATCCGTTCCTAGCAAGTTATCGAGTTATTTTAGCACTTTTCTGGGATTCTTGATTGTTTTTATTGTTTTACTGGTAGGCTTATCAGAGGTAGACATGAGAGTGAAATTTATATTTGAGCTGGTAGTGCCGGGTGAGCTACACACAATGGCCTTCCTATTAGGGCAAACTGCCTCAGTGCTAACAGTGTGACTCATGTTCATAGGTGCATAATTACAGTCTACAATAGCTGTAGGATTGACAGAGGCATTCAGGGGAGTTGGAGGGATATGAATTAGGTAACCTACATTCTGACTGCAAACACCCCTAAGAAAATGTAGATTTGCAGCAGCACTACAACAACTCAGCAACACAATGGTAGGGATTATCTGAGCAGGGCTTGGGTCACTGATAAGTCATTGTCTCAATGCAAACTTGAAATGCGAGGACAGTGTCCAGGAGCCAAGATGATTTGGATGTACTCCGTCATTCCTGTAGAGCATCTTCTGTTTCCAAAAGGTGTCTAAGTTATCTACAAAAGTTATTCCAACAGAGCTACAGTAGTCTGAATCTATTGCAAACGCGGCCCAAAGATGGTACTAGGCCTGAAATAATTGGCAGCTTTTTGTAATCTTTCACAGCTAGATTCAGTTCTGTAAAATCCACATGGACTATGAATAAGTCCGCCCCCCGGCAGCTGTCGTAGAATGGAAGCAGCCTTGTATTGTCCTGTACTCATGTTCCAAGATAACACAGGGGTTTTGCCATGGGAACCGAGATGTTTCTCACCATAGAGCTGCTGATGACGACAGCTGGTGAAATGTCTGGGGAGTTCTGGCCGTTCCTTCGCAGTCCGATGAGTGGGGGGGGCTATGAAGATTTGAACCCGAGGTAGAAGCCACCGGAGAGGGTGACAGAACAGAGGACAAAGGTGCATGTACCTCCAGATACGATCTCGAAGTGGAAGCCCCCAGGGATGAAGGCACCGGAACCTCTGCATCCAGGGTGGAAAAGCTGTTTGGATCAAGGTCGGGGAAGTCTGTATTCGGTCCGGGCTTCCCATTGCCGAGGAGACCCCTATTGCCAAAGGCTTTCGACGACTTCCACTGCAGAAGATGTGCCTCCATGGCTGGTTGGTAGGAGCATCCACTAAGTCATCCAGATCTATCCTACTAACTCCATTCTCCAGGGAAGGGGAGACCCCTTTGGGGAGGGATCTTTGCAGAGCACAGGCTGTGGAAAGACGACACTCCCACCAGGTCAGAGAGGCGTCCAGCTACTGGAGTAGAAGAGAAAGAGATAGTAGGCAGGCGTGGATTCCCCAATAGCTTGTGTAAGTTCGCTACTTGTTTGCTAAGAGTAGCCACTTCGCCCCTGAAGTCATCTGCAAGCTAACAGTTGCTACATTGAATGACCAGACGGTCCACATTCTCCCGGAAGAGAACAAAATAAACACAGCTCCTGTAGCATTGAAAACGTTCCTTAGTGACCTCCATTTGAAACTTCAGGCTAGCTAGTTTAGACAGGAATTTACTAAAAGGTTTGCTATGAGCTACAGTGGGCTCGCAAATCCAGCCTGCACCCCGCCTCCCAAAACAAGCACAGCCAGTGAAATGGAAAACACACAAGCAACACACACACACACGAGTCACACACCAGTACGGCAAACAGAGAGAGTAACATACAAACAAACATTAACATGATGGAGTGAGATGAGAGCTCAGAATAAGAGAGAAAGGACGTGCCGCAAATTAAAGCATTGTCGCTGATGGCATTGGAATGGAAATTATTGCTTTCTCAAGGTATGAATTGTCAAATCATTTTTATAACGCTCAATCCATATTAGAGGTCGACCGATTAATCGGAATGGCCGAATGGCCAGTTAAGAACACATTCTTATTTTCAATGACGGACTAGGAACAGTGGGTTAACTGCCTTGTTCAGGGGCAGAACAACAGATTTTTACCTTGTCAGCTCAAGGATTCAATCTTGCAAACTTACGTTTAACTAGACCCACGCTCTAACCACCTACCTCACGAGGAGCCCGCCTGTTACGCAAATGCAGTAAGAAGCCAAGGTAAGTTGCTAGCTAGCATTAAACTTATCTTATAAAAAACAATAAATCAATCATAATCACTAGTTATAACTACACATGGTTGATGATATTACTAGTTTATCTAGCATGTCCTGCGTTGCATATAATCGATGCAGTTCGCATTTGCGAAAAAGTACTGTCGTTGCTCCAACGTGTACCTAACCATAAACACCAATGCCTTTCTTAAAATCAATACACAGAAGTATATATTTTTAAACCTGCATATTTAGCTAAAAGAAATCCAGGTTAGCAGGCAATATTAACCAGGTGAAATTGTGTCACTTCTCTTGCGTTCATTGCATGCAGAGTCAGGGTATATGCAACAGTTTGGGCTGACTGGCTCATTGCGAACTAATTTGCCAGAATTTTACATAATTATGACATACATTGAAGGTTGTGCAATGTAACAGGAATATTTAGACTGATGGATGCCACCCGTTAGATAAATTATGGAACGGTTCCGTATTTCACTGAAAGAATAAATGTTTTGTTTTCGAGATGATAGTTTCCGGATTCGACCATATTAATGACCTAAGGCTCATATTTCTGTGTGGTATTATGTTACAATTAAGTCTATGATTTGATAGAGCAGTCTGACTGAGCGATGGTAGGCACCAGCAGGCTCATAAGCATTCATTCAAACAGCACTTTCGTGCGTTTTGCCAGCAGCTCTGCTGTTTATGACTTCAAGCCTATCAACTCCCGAGATTAGGCTGGTGTAACGATGTGATGTGAAATGGCTAGCTAGTTAGCGGGATGTGTGCTAATAGCGTTTCAAACGTCACTCGCTCTGAGACTTGGAGTAGTTGTTCCCCTTGCTCTGCATTGGTAACGCTGCTTAGAGGGTGGCTGTAGTCGATGTGTTCTTGGTTCGAGCCCAGGTAGGAGCGAGGAGAGGGACGGAAGCTATACTGTTACACTGGCAATACTAAAGTGCCTATAAGAACATCCAATAGTCAAAGTTGTATGAAATACAAATGGTATAGAGAGAAATAGTCCTATAATTCCTATAATAACTACAACCTAAAACTTCTTACCTGGGAATATTGAAGACTCATGTTAAAAGGAACCACCAGCTTTCATATGTTCTCATGTTCTGAGCAATGAACATAAACGTTAGCTTTCTTACATGGCACATATTGCACTTTTACTTTCTTCTCCAACCAACACTTTGTTTTTGCATTATTTAAACCAAATTGAACATGTTTCATTATTTATTTGAGGCTAAATAGATTTTATTGATGTATTATATTAAGTTAAAATAAGTGTTCATTCAGTATTGTTGTAATTGTCATTATTACAAATACATTTTAAAAATCGGCTGATTAATCGGTACCAGTATTTTTTGCCCTCCAATAATCGGTATCGGTATCGGCGTTAAAAAATCATAATCGGTCGACCTCTAATCCATATAATAGAAGAAGCCTGCGCCTTGCACCAAAACATAAACAAGAACAAAGTGACACCCAAAAATAGACTCTGTTTGCATTACCACAAGAACAAACAAGCCCTTTCTAAAGCCACACTAATGACTTGTTAAAAACAGTGAGTGTAGTGTACCGATGTGGTCTTGGTATTCACATTAATTCCCCTCCCCTTTGATAAGAGAGAAGAAGGTATGAAAGAGAGCAAGCTCTGCTCCACGTCATCCATTAAGCTTGAAACTGTTCAAATGATGTATGGAGATTAGGGACGATTCCACAGTCATTTGAAACCCAGTAAAAGAGGCTCTCTTAGGCCTACGAGATGTGTACATGTCAATGTGTTCACCACCCTCTCCAATCCTCTCCTCCACTTGACTCAGTCCCCACTGAGGCACCACTGATCAGACAGTAAGAAACCAAGCTTCTTCTTCCCCTCAGCTAGAGTTGGGAAGAGCTGTCAGCAGCCCCAGCTCTGTTTATGTGCCCCTTTCATCCAGGCTCTCTCTGTTCTGCGCTGTTTGTTTACCGTCAGCCATGGAGACATGTAAGAGTGCAGAGCTGCAATCATTAAATGGGACTCAAAGAGGAAGGGGTCGTCACACTGGTCCTCAAACCAATAATGTTGTCACAGTCACAGGGGAGGAAGGGGTCGTCACACTGGTCCTCAAACCAATAATGTTGGCACAGTCACAGAGGAGGAAGGGGTCGTCACACTGGTCCTCAAACCAATAATGTTGTCACAGTCACAGAGGAGGAAGGGGTCGTCACACTGGTCCTCAAACCAATAATGTTGTCACAGTCACAGAGGAGGAAGGGGTCGTCACACTGGTCCTCAAACCAATAATGTTGTCACAGTCACAGAGGAGGAAGGGGTCGTCACACTGGTCCTCAAACCAATAATGTTCTCACAGTCACAGAGGAGGAAGGGGTCGTCACACTGGTCCTCAAACCAATAATGTTGTCAAAGTCACAGAGGAGGAAGGGGTCGTCACACTGGTCCTCAAACCAATAATGTTCTCACAGTCACAGAGGAGGAAGGGGTCGTCACACTGGTCCTCAAACCAATAATGTTGTCACAGTCACAGAGGAGGAAGGGGTCGTCACACTGGTCCTCAAACCAATAATGTTCTCACAGTCACAGAGGAGGAAGGGGTCGTCACACTGGTCCTCAAACCAATAATGTTCTCACAGTCACAGAGGAGGAAGGGGTCGTCACACTGGTCCTCAAACCAATAATGTTCTCACAGTCACAGAGGAGGAAGGGGTCGTCACACTGGTCCTCAAACCAATAATGTTCTCACAGTCACAGAGGAGGAAGGGGTCGTCACACTGGTTCTAAAACCAATAATGTTGTCACAGTCACAGAGGAGGAAGGGGTCGTCACACTGGTCCTCAAACCAATAATGCTGTCACAGTCACAGAGGAGGAAGGGGTCGTCACACTGGTCCTCAAACCAATAATGTTCTCACAGTCACAGAGGAGGAAGGGGTCGTCACACTGGTCCTCAAACCAATAATGTTCTCACAGTCACAGAGGAGGAAGGGGTCGTCACACTGGTCCTCAAACCAATAATGTTGTCACAGTCACAGAGGAGGAAGGGGTCGTCACACTGGTCCTCAAACCAATAATGTTGTCACAGTCACAGAGGAGGAAGGGGTCGTCACACTGGTCCTCAAACCAATAATGTTGTCACAGTCACAGAGGAGGAAGGGGTCGTCACACTGGTCCTCAAACCAATAATGTTGTCACAGTCACAGAGGAGGAAGGGGTCGTCACACTGGTCCTCAAACCAATAATGTTGTCACAGTCACAGAGGAGGAAGGGGTCGTCACACTGGTCCTCAAACCAATAATGTTGTCACAGTCACAGAGGAGGAAGGGGTCGTCACACTGGTCCTCAAACCAATAATGTTCTCACAGTCACAGAGGAGGAAGGGGTCGTCACACTGGTCCTCAAACCAATAATGTTCTCACAGTCACAGAGGAGGAAGGGGTCGTCACACTGGTCCTCAAACCAATAATGTTGTCACAGTCACAGAGGAGGAAGGGGTCGTCACACTGGTCCTCAAACCAATAATGTTGGCACAGTCACAGAGGAGGAAGGGGTCGTCACACTGGTCCTCAAACCAATAATGTTCTCACAGTCACAGAGGAGGAAGGGGTCGTCACACTGGTCCTCAAACCAATAATGTTGTCACAGTCACAGAGGAGGAAGGGGTCGTCACACTGGTCCTCAAACCAATAATGTTGTCACAGTCACAGAGGAGGAAGGGGTCGTCACACTGGTCCTCAAACCAATAATGTTGTCACAGTCACAGAGGAGGAAGGGGTCGTCACACTGGTCCTCAAACCAATAATGTTGTCACAGTCACAGAAGAGGAAGGGGTCGTCACACTGGTCCTCAAACCAATAATGTTGTCACAGTCACAGAGGAGGAAGGGGTCGTCACACTGGTCCTCAAACCAATAATGTTCTCACAGTCACAGAGGAGGAAGGGGTCGTCACACTGGTCCTCAAACCAATAATGTTCTCACAGTCACAGAGGAGGAAGGGGTCGTCACACTGGTCCTCAAACCAATAATGTTGTCACAGTCACAGAGGAGGAAGGGGTCGTCACACTGGTCCTCAAACCAATAATGTTGTCACAGTCACAGAGGAGGAAGGGGTCGTCACACTGGTCCTCAAACCAATAATGTTGTCACAGTCACAGGGGTTCAAAGAACCATGACAAGACAGGTGATCCAGGAGGAGTCCTAAATCATGGAGTATGTCCCAAATGGCACCCTATTCGCTACTTTTGACCAGGGCAATCTGGTCAAAAGTAGTGCACTATATAGGGAATAGGGTTCCATTTGGGATGAAGATAAAGAGCCATGCATCATGCACTCATCCAGTATTTAAGACATGCACTCATCCAGCAGAGTTCATTTTCTTCTCCAGGGTGTCTGTCTGTGTCTGACCTGTTCCAAGTATACATCACCAGGGAGCAGTAAGAGTGCTGTCTACCAGCATGGTCTCATAGACTAGGTGTAACATAGTAAATGTAAATCCAGGACCTCAAATGAGTATGATATGTTACGTTTGGTATGGTAACATACGATAGAAGGAGGATGGTTGGTTGGTTGGGGTGGATTATATATATTTTTTAAATTTAACCAGGCAAGTCAGTTAAGAACAAATTCTTATTTACAATGACGGCCTACCCCGTCCAAACTCAGACAATGCTGGGCAAATTGTGAGCCGCCCTATGGGACTCCCAATCGTGACCGGATGTGATTCAGCATGGATTCAACCTAGGGACTGTAGTGTCGCCTCTTGCACTGAGGTGAAGTGCCTTAGACCACTGTGCCACTCGGGAGCCCGAGTGGGTGTATAATGCAAAATGTACTTTTTAACTGCTTAGCATGTTAGCTATCCCTTCCCCTAACCTTAACCCTTTAACCTAACTCCTAACCTTAACCCCTAACTCTAACCCCTAGTCTAGCCACCTAGCAAATGTTAGCCATACACACCATAGGAAATATAACATATAATTTACGTTTTAATATGTTACGTTTATCCGTGAGTCCATGTTGAGTCTACAGAGACTGGGCTGAAAAAGAGATGAATCCGACCATCCAGAACTCCTGTCAAAACTTCAAACACCAAACTCAGCCACAAGTAGATGATAACTCAGCCAGAACAGAAGTTACAAGATGGATTCCTATATGCTGCCCGGAGCAGCCCACTCAGGAGACTGGCACTGCATCCCAAATGGCATCCTATTCTGTTGTTGACCAGACCCCATTCTCATCTACTTGTGGCTGAGTTGGATGTAGTGCACTATAAAGGGTGCCATCTGGGACTGGGGCAGAAAGAGAGTCTGTCTGACAGGATGGAACTCACTCGTGTTTCACTAAATTATCAGGCTGCCTGCATGGGGGAGAACAGGGGGAACTACAGTACTTCTCACCTTACCAGCCCCCCACTACCTGGCCTGACAGCACATTAGCTGTCAGACCAGGTCATTCATATATATATATACAGTTGAAGTCTGAAGTTTATATACACCTTAGCCAAATACATTTAAACTCAGTTTTTCACAATCCCTGACATTTAATCCTAGTAAATATTCCCTGTTTTAGGTCAGTTAGGATCACCACTCTATTTTAAGAATGTGAAATGTCAGAATAATAGTAGAGAGAATTATTTATTCCAACTTTTGTTTCTTTCATCACATTCCCAGTGGGTCAGACGTTTACATACACTCAATTAGTATTTGGTAGCATTGCCTTTAAATTGTTTAACTTTGATCAAACGTTTCGGGTAGCCTTCTACAAGCTTCCCACAATAAGTTGGGTGAATTTTGGCCCATTCCTCCTGACAGAGCTGGTGTAACTGTGTCAGGTTTGTAGGCCTCCTTGCTCACACATCATTTTTCAGTTCTGCCCACATATGTTCTATGGGATTGAGGTCAGGGCTTTGTGATGGCCACTCCAATACCTTGACTTTGTTGTCCTTAAGCCATTTTGCCACAGCTTTGGAAGTATGCTTGGGGTCATTGTCCATTTGGAAGACCCATTTGTGACAAAGCTTTAACTGATGTCTTTTGATGTTGCTTCAATATATCCACATAATTTTCCTCCTCATGATGCCATCTATTTTGTGAAGTGCACCAGTCCCTCCTGCAGCAAAGCACACCCACAACATGATGCTGCCACCCCCATGCTTCACGGTTGGAATGGTGTTATTCGGCTTGCAAGCCTCCCTCTTTTTCCTCCAAACATAGCAATGGTCATTATGGCCAAACAGTTCTATTTTTGTTTCATCAGACCAGAGGACATTTCTCCAAAAAGTACGATCTTTGTCCCAATGTGCAGTTGCAAACCGTAGTCTGGCTTTTTTATGGCGGTTTTGGAGTAGTGGCTTCTTCCTTGCTGAGCGGCCTTTCAGGTTATGTCGATATAGAACTCGTTTAACTGTGGATGTAGATACTTTTGTACCAATTTCC